>NC_090815.1:119848997-120152872 GCF_000390325.3 Nicotiana tomentosiformis | reverse complement strand
ATGCATGCCCCATAGTGCCTTGAACTGTCTTGGGTTAAACTTCACCATGACCATGTCCCCAACTCTATAGTCCGTGGGACGCCGCTTACGGTCCACAATCTTCTTAATCTTCTTAGCTGCCCTATCCAAGTAGGACATAGCAGTGTCAAGCTCCTTATCCCATCCTTTGGCCATATGATAAGCCCCCAACTCTTTCCCTCGAACGCGGATGGTAATGAATGTGAAGTTTGTGGTTGTTGGCCTGTGGCTAGCTCAAATGGTGTCCGCCCCGTGGACTCACACCACTGTAAGTTATAAGAGAATTGGGCGATGCCTAAGGGCCTTCCCCAATCTTTCTGATACGTGCTTACATAATGCTTCAAGTAGCATTCTAGTAAGGCATTGACCTGTTCCGTTTGTCCATCTTTCTCTGGATGGAAACTAGTGGAAAAGTGCAGTTCCGTGCCAAGTATATCGAATAACTCTCTCCAAAAGTTCCCAGTAAAACGGGGGTCTCGATCACAGATAATATGCCTCGGTAAGCCCCAATACTTCACCACATTCTTAAAGAATAACTTGGCAGCTTCCTTCGCAGTGCAACCTGGTGAGGCGGGCATGAAGGTGGCATATTTGGAAAACCTATCCACCACCACCATAATAGTACCATAATCGTGGGACTTCGGTAGGCAAGTGATAAAGTCCATAGTCACGCTCTCACATGGACGTTCTGTAACTGGTAGTGGCTCCAAAAGTCCTCCTGGTTTTTGTTTCTCAACCTTGTCCTGTTGATAGACAAGACAAGTCTGCACATAACACTCTATGTCATCTCACATGCGTGGCCAATAGTAGACTGACTCAACCATGGCCCTAGTGCGACGTTGGCCTGGATGACCAGCCCATATTGTGTCATGACTCTCCCTTATGATCTGTTGTCTAATGTCTCCAAACTTAGGCACGTAGACCCACCGACCTGTGGTAAGTAGTAGGCCATCTTCGACCGAAAAATGTCTCGTATTGCCCTGGTTGGCTAACTCGATAAGTTATTTGGCTGCTGGATCATGTTGCATGCCTTCTTTTAAAGCCTCACAAATGTCCCATCTTGTTGAAGTGATTGCAGCAAGCTCGGCTTTCTAGCTCAAGGCATCGGCTACAACGTTACCTTTGCCCGACTTATACTCAAGCACATAATCAAATTCAGCCAAGAAATCCTGCCACCGATCCTGTTATGGTGTGAGCTTCTTCTGCGTCTGAAAGTAGCTAGTAGCTACATTGTCGGTCTTGACCACGAACCTCGACCCTAGCAAATAATGTTGCCATGTACGAAGGCAATGCACAATAGCAGTCATATCCTTCTCTTGCACTGTGTAACGCCGCTCTGTCTTATTTAACTCGCAGCTCTCAAAGGCTATGGGATTCTTATCCTGCATCAAGACATCCCCAATGGCAAAATATGAGGCATCTGTATGCACCTCAAATATCTTGGCAAAGTCAGGTAATGCCAAGACTGGCTCCTCTGTTACAACTGCCTTGAGGTCTTCAAATGACTTTTGACAATGCTCCATCCAAACCCATGGCTTGTTCTTCTTTAGCAACTCAGTCAATGGTGCGGCCTTTGTTGAGTAGCCACTGATGAACCGACGATAGTAGTTAACAAGGCCAAGGAAGGATCTCAACTCAGTTACCTTTATAGGTGCCTCCCACTCCTGGATAGCACGTACCATAGCCTCGTCCAGGCGTAGCTCGCCATTACTAATAACATGGTCTAAGAAGTGCACCTTTGATTGTGCAAACTCACATTTCTCCCTCTTGATGTATAGCTCATTCTCCCTCAAGACTTGTAGAACCTTCCTTAAGTGATCCATATTCTCCTCCAAGGTCTTTTTGTAGATGACTATGTCGTCTAGGTAGACTACCACGAATTGATCAAGGTAGGGATAAAAAATCTTGTTCATAAGGGTGCAAAATGTTGTAGGTGCATTGGTTAAGCTGAAGGGCATCACCAACCACTCTAAGGCTCCATATATCGTCACATATGATCTCTTTGGCTCATCCCCTTCTGCAATGCGAACCTGGTAGTAGCCCTTGCGAAGATCCACCTTGTTAAAGTACTTGGCTTGCCCAAGTCTATAGAACAAGTCAGCAATGAGGGGGATCGGGTACTTATTCTTCACTGTGACCTTATTAAGTGCTCGGTAGTCTATGAACAAGCGCATCGATCCATCCTTCTTCTTCTGGAACAATACTAGTGCATCGAAAGATGCTTTTGATGGGCGAATGTGACCAGCATCTAGCAATACTTTCAATTGTTTCCTGAGCTCCTCTAGCTCAGGCGGTGCCATATGATATGGAGCAAATGCGGGTGGCTTAGCCCCTGGCTCCAACTCAATCTTGTGATCCACCTCTCGCCTAGGCGACAAGTGCTTAGGCAACTCCTCGGGCATGGCGTCTTTGTTTTCCTCAAGAACCTTCTCTATGCAAGGCGGCAATGTCTCTTGAAAACTCCTGTCTTCCTCCAAGACTTGCGATGGTTGCCACGAACATCGGCTCCCCCTTCTTGCTCCCCTTGACAACCTGCATAGCTGAGAGTTGTGCTTAGATCTGTCCGTGTGGCATAGTCACTGTAAGTACCATGCAAGCTCCTTCTTGCTCCATAACCAAAAGATGTTGGAGGTAGGGGTCGATCAAAGTATGACAATGTCTAAAGAACTCTTGCCCCAATATGATGTCAAAGATATCCATAGAGGTTATGGTAAAGTTCGTCATACCTTTCCAAGTTCCCAATTTGACACTAACTCCATTAGCTACCCCATGAGCATTTTGTACCTCGGCATTCACAGTCTTGACGCGAGAGTTGGTTGGAGCAAGCTTCAATTCTAGTCTCTTTGCGGCAGTCTCAGTCAAGAAATTATGAGTTGCTCCAGTGTCCACCATTGCACGAGCAGGCTCATTGTTGATGGTGAGATCTATGTACTGATTTCCATTCTCGGTAGGTTGGATACCTTGCTTTGTGACAGCACCACATAATCTGATCATACCCAACTGTGTGGTTCCCAAACTCTCTCCTTGCGGCTGCTCCTTCTGCTCACAGACCATAGCGCTGAGGCTCTTTAGGTCGGGACAATTCCTGAAATTGTACGGCTCTCCGCATATGTAACATCCATTCTTTTAGGCTTGCGCCTTCTTCTCAGCGTAGCCCTGACGGCCACTCTACTTTTTTGAATCTTGAGTCTTGTAGTATTGTTGTTGTATCTCCTTGCCTTTGCCATGGTCTCCCCCACCTGTGACATTGTTAAAATTTATTTCTTTGCCTTTGCCTTTGTCATACTTGTCATTCCTGAAATCCATCAATGATTCGGCCTCCACTATGGCTAGGTCTATATCTGTGACTTGCCGGCGTTGCAAATCCTCCTTAGCCCAATTTTGTAACTCATCCATGAAGTGGAACAGCAAGTCATCATTAGTCAGGTTGGGGATTTGAAGCATAAGGGTAGTGAACTCCTTGACATAGACACGTATGCTCCATTTTTTCTTCAAGTCCCTAAGCTTGCGCCTCACCTCGTACAAGACATTATTTGGAAATAATTGTCGCTTGAACTCGGGTTTGAACTGATCCCACGTGCTAATAGTACATAGACCTTTATCCACGTCGGCCATCTTCCTTCTCCACCATAGCATGGCAGTCTCTAAGAGGTACAACACTGCAGTGTTGATCATGGCCTCATCGTCCCTCACTTTGCCAGGCCTGAAGTAGTTCTCCAAGTGCCAAAGGAAGTTTTCCACTTCTTGTGCATCACGAACACCTTTGAACATCGGGGGTTTGGGAGCCTCGATCTTGGCCTCCCTTGTCACCACAACATTGCTGGCTGCCTCGGTCACGCCAGCACTAACATGCTCCTCGAGTGACTCTATCTTTGCCTTTATAGCATCGATAGTACTCAAAGCCTCCATGAGTCTGCACTCTAAGGCAGTGATGGTTTGCCTTAGTTCCATCTCGGTCTGTGTACGTCCCTCCAAGTCATTGCGGATACTCTCAATCTCTTCAAGAGTGTGCTCCTCAAGAACGCTAAGGGTGCCTTCCACCTTCCCGAAGCGTTGGCCAAAGATCTCCATGACGTCCATCCCAGCATTCATCTTTATCACCACTCTTTACTGAGCGAGACATCCTCGGGCAGGACCTCCACTTCATCCTCGCTTGCCTCAGTGGCAGGTGGCTCTTTGGATGTAAGCCCTTCGTTTGACACAACCTCGGGTGGAACCTCCTGGCTCTTGTTGGTGGCATTCCTCTTTTTGTTACGGCCACTCTTGCCAGCAGCATCTTGGCAGGGTTAATTTCTCCGTCATTCAACATTCCCTTAGTTGCAACCTTTGCTCTGATACCACGTTGTCACGTCCTTAGTCGTTAACTAAGTACACATGCGGCACTTGACAACTCGCTCACGATCTTGCACAACTTGCTCACGTTCTTGCTATGCCAAGTCAGCCTTACTACACTCAAGATCGCTAAGAGTATGGTAGAAAGAACACAAGAGAATTGTTAAAGGAAGTTTTGTATTAGAGAGAACTTGAATTGTTTGCTTGGTGAATTACAAATGAATGGCCCCCTTTATATACTAGTCTCCTAGGGATAGTGTGTAAATATTAGTTGTTACACAAGTCCTTAATATTTATAAGATAAGGGCTTAATTCTCTACAAGCCTCGAAGATTCCAAAGACTTTCCTAGCAAAATCATAAGGATTTAGGGTCTTCCAAAGGAAATGTCCATACTTTTCTAGAATTTTTCACAAATGCTAGTTTTCCTCCTATGTAAGCTTTCACATGACTTTAATATATGCCAAATAATACCTATGTGGCATGATGACATGGCGGGTCATCACAATTAGATGGAATAAGACAAATACAACAACAACAATCATATTAGTCATCGTTGGTCTTCTTGTATTGGTTGGCCTTTTGCACCGGAATCCGATTATTAACGATATATAGTTGAGCTCCCAGTTTTTAACAATTAAACTAACCACGAGTTCTAACTTGTACTGTTTGGTAATTAGGTATTTACTAGTTGTTCTTGTTGCAATTTGTTTGGTATGTTTAAATTTACTATGTAATATTTTTCAAGCCTGCTATATATAGATGTTCTCTAATATTGTTTTTGTTATGGTTTCTTTGGTGCTTTTAAATTAACTATGTAGTATTTGTGGGAATATTTCTCAAGCCTTCTACAAGTTAGTGGCGTATGGCCTAACTTGTTGTTTATGTTGTAGTATTACAAGACATGATATTGGTAAGATTCAGTATAAGTTAATAAGATGTTAACCATTTTGTAATATATTACCTTAGATCTTATTATTAAAAAAATTATTTAGTAATATGAAGAATATTTGAGTAGTTTAATTTAAAATTTTCAATTATTTTCACCGTTAAAAATTAAGAAGTTTCCTTTTTTTCTATTTGCATAAAGATTTGTACTTTTTTTTTCTACAAACTTTAACATTGAAACAAAAATAAAATAATAATCTACAGTTAAAATATTTTGGGACTTCAAAATTATTGGGAGCCTAAATCAAAGGTTTTAATAGCCTCACCTTTGAGATGCCCCTGACCTTAATTATTCATCAGATGGTTTGATAATTTGATTCCAACACCAACCTAAACCCGCGGTGTGGTAGCCTGTAGGTGCTTAATATTTAATGTTGTCGCAACATTAAGGTGTACAAATATATAATTTTGATTGTGTGATGAGATTTTCTTATATAAGTTTGTAAAATAAATATTTGATTTGATCTTAAGATGATCTTCAGCAGAAATTTAGGTAATCTTTCAAGTTAGTAGGATAATTAAGATAAAGAGTTTCATGATTGAGGCCTAAATTATGCTGCAAATCAGCTATGTAGGATGTATATGCTCCTCTTTATTTTGCCCCCTCTGCCTTTATCAAATGTCCATAGGGACTTTTGTCCGCTCTTCAAAAAGTTAATTTTCTTTTTGTTATTTTGATTCCGTCTTTGGTACCACCTCTAGGGTTGTTCAAAATCGAACTATAACTATTAATCAAATCGAACCGATAATTTATTAGATTAATGGTATCGACTTATCGGGGTAATGGTTGGTGAACGGATTGAGATTTTATAATTAGCGACCTAACGATTTGGGGGCGGATTACTCAATTTTTTTATCGAATAAACCGTTAACCCATTAAGAATTTTTATATTTACACTTTTATATGGGATCAACAAAAGTTACATGAGTATTATTAGAAAATAAATCTGAAAATGCCTTCAAGTTTTCAGTCAAGTTTTGCAGGTGTAGGGGATTTCGATTGTATATAAGTTTTGTCAGTTTGGCCAGTTTTCAGTTTTTTCCTTTTTTGATATGAAACAGAATAGCTATCAACCAAAAGAAACACTTATAATAAGTGTAGTACAAATTATAAAGTCTTAACATATTCTATCATGTAGCAACAAATGCTAACAAGCCTAGTAAACTAAAACGGGATGGAACTTATAGTCGAGTCACTTTATGAGGTTTTGCCGTTTGGTATTCACAAGACTAGGATTGTTCAAAAATTTTCTATTTGATTTAGCCGATAAATCGCCTGATAATCGTAAATCCGATACCAATCCGCCCGTTATCTTATTGGATGACTAACGGATTACTATATTTATAATTTGATAACCGATAAGTCAAACCGTTAAGCTTAATTATCCGTCCGATCTGCCCGATAAGCACCCTACCCCGCCTTGGAGTTCAATTAACTCCTGATTCGCGTCGAAAAGTCCGACAGGGAGGAATAAAGTGATGCGTAACTGTCACGACCGAAAATCCATTATAGGTCGTGAGGGCACCTAACGCCGCCGTCTGATAAGCCAACGGTGATTTACCAATTGAATTACTCATTTTAGTATTTTTGAAATCGTAATTTCCCTTAATTAAACAGTGTAAAATAGAGTTTACGGAGTAAATAAAAATAATTGCATGAACCACAAAAATGAATAACCTGAAGGAACCCCCAAAACCCGGTGTCACAAGTACATGAGTATCAACTAGGGAATATGATAAAATGCAACATCTGTCTAGGATACAAATTAGACAGGAGAATGTAAATAACTCTGATGGAGACTCTATATACTGCGGACCGTAACATAGAATGCAGCTGACCGTAAGTCCCCACGATAGCCATGCCTCTGCACCTAAAAGACCACTAGACATATATGTACCTGCACAAAATGTGCAACAAGTGTAGTATGAGTACGTAAATCAATGCGTACCCGGTAAGTATCAAGTTTAGCCTCAAAGAAGTAGTGACGAGAGGTCGTCATCGACACTTACTAAAGGTCCAATAAAGTAATATAATAAAAGCGTAAGCAGGTATGAAGCATACGGAAATAGTGAAGTAAATCTGTAATTTCATAATTCTTCCAATTATTCCTTTTTAAAGCATAAATTATTTTTCTCAGTCTCGTGTTCTACCTTAATATCTTGTAACATACCTGGTTTCCATACCAAATAAATAATATATACCATGAAATGTCAGGCATCGATGAAAAAAAACTAGCTCGTGAATATTCGGCTACTAGCAGTATAACACACGATTTTGCCGAGGTCGTTCGGCCCGATTCAGAATAACACGTACACTACCGAGGGACGTGCGGCAAGATCCATAGATGCATCTATACTGCCGAGGCGATCGTCCCGCTCCATAAGAAAGGAGGACACTTTATAAAGCTCCGGAATGAGAAGCTATCACAAGGCTAACACATAAGGATGTACAATTTCTATTAACGGTCGAGTAACTCGCACAAGAATTCAAGTTCATGAAATTTTGGTCTTTTACTATTTCCTCTAATAATTTGCAATATGATTTAGGTACTTCAATTAAAAAAGGATGCAAATATTACAAGAAATTCATGATTTGGATCCTAAACTACTCAGACATAAGCATAATTTGTAGCTACGCAGGGACTTTAGTCACCTCGTGCGTATGTAGCCCCCACAATTAGAAGCATATATTAATTTAATTCACCTATGGGGTAAATTCCCTCTTACAAGGTTAGACAAGAGACTTACCTCGCTCTGAAGTTTTATAGCCGGCTTCAACGCTACTCTAATACCTCAAACCAATGCTTGTCGATCCAAAACTACGCAAACAATGTGCAATTCAATCAATATGTGTTTTAATACCCATAACTAATCAATTTAAATAATTTTCAACTCCACTCAAATATTTGGCAGTAGGCCTACGTCTTGGAACCCAACAAAACTCACAAAATCTGACAACCTATCCAATTACGAGTTCAACCATACTAATTTCACTCAAATCCGACTCTGAATCGGTATTCAAAACTCAAAAATTTGTTTTACGAAATTATAAAAATTTCTTTCAATTTCTCTTGAAGATTCGATAATAATACCCCAAAAATGAAGATTAATTCATGAAATATAATTACAAGGGGGTCGAGAACACTTACCCCAAGTTGTGTGGTGAAATTTCTCTCAAAAGTCGCCCAAACCGAGCTCCAAAATTCGAAGAATGAGTGAAAATATCGAACCCTCGAACTTAAAGGGTTATGCCCAGTCATTTCCACTTTTGCGGATACAAGAGCCACTTCTGTGGCATCGCTTCTGTGACACGAGCTCCGCTTCTGCGGAATCCACTAGCCAGTCGACCCCTTGCACCTACGGATCTCCATCCGCTTCTGCGCAACTGCAGATGCGAAGCCAATCACGCTTCTGCGCTCCGTATCGCTTTTGCGCCCAAGGCCCTACTTCTGTGGGGCCGCAGATGCGCCCCAATTTTCGCTTCTACGATCCTCCCTAGCCAAGCCTACTTGCACTTCTACGATTAACTGTCCGTATTTGCGGACTCACATCTGTACCCATTCTTCCGCAGATGCGGAAAACCCAGAACCAGCATACCTACAGCAATGCAACATGAAACAAAAATGATTTGAACCTCGTCTAATCACACAAACCAGTCCCAATACATAACACAGACCTGCTTGGGACCTCAAATCACATTGAACAACATCGAAACTACGAATCGCACCCCAATTCAAGCCAAATGAACTTTCGAACTTCAAACTTCTACGTTCGACGGCGAAACTTATCAAATCAAGTCCGATTGATCTCAAATTTTGTACACAAGTCATAATTGACATTACGGACTTACTCCCACTTTCGGAATCGAAATCCGACCTCGATATCAAAAAATCCACTCCTGGTTAAACTTTTCAAAAATCATCCAAATTTTTAACTTTCGCCAATTGACGCTGAAATGACCTACGGACCTCCAAATCAACATCCGATGTCACGACCCGAAATTTCCCACCGAAATTTTCAACTTTCGCCAATTGGTTTGCTAGTCAAGCCAACGTTAGAGAATCATTAACCAATTCCTTATTTCCATTCAGTAATTAAAAATAATTAACTAAGATGAAATATAATAAGTGTGGAATATCATAAAACTGTATTAACTACTACCATCCGGATCTGGAGTCACAATTCACGAGCATTCTAGGATTTACTACAAGTAATAGTCTAAAAGAAATACAACTGTCTGAATGAAAGAAACAGTAGAACAGAAAAGATAGATGGGGACTACAAGGTCTGTGAACGCCGACAGATCTACCTTGAGTCTCCGGACAGCGGACCAATAGCAAAATACCGATCAACCCGAACCGGTATCAAAATCTGAACAGAAAGTACAGAGTGCAGTATCAGTACAACCGACCCCATGTACTGGTAAGTGTCGAGCCTAACCTCTGCGAAGTAGTGACGAGGCTAGGACAAGACACCCACATATATTCTGAACAGTATAATCATGCTAGTGGCAACAACAGTAAATAAAAAAATAACGCAGGAATAATGGGAGGGGAACATACAGTGGGGGAATACAACATAAAGAGTGAGAATAATAAAAGGTCAGAATTAAACCGGAAATCCTTAAACAAATTGAGAAATTAAAACAGCAAGGAAAACTGCACGGCATCACCCTTCGTGCTTTTACTCTCAACCTCACCAAATAATAAATAAGACTGCACGGCATCACCCTTCATGCTTTTACTCTCTTCCTCACAATATAAATAATCCATGCACGGCATCACCCTTCGTGCTTTACACTCTTCCTCACCATATAAATAAATCACACGCGGCATCACCCTTCGTGCTTTACACTCTTCCTCACAATATAAATAAATCATACACAACATTACCCTTCGTGCTTTACACTCTCCCTCACAATTCACAGAATCAATAACAACAGATAGAGAGAAGTTTCACAAAGAAATCAATATTTCATCAATGATTGCTTTCACAATTTAACATCTCAACCTTGAATCAATATTCATAATTTTATCAACCTTGGTAGAACCGGATACAAGTCTCCCAAAATTTCAATAACAACAATAAGTATGGATAACAAGATTTAAGACTACAAATTTGCAAGAATGGAATTTCACTCGCATGCTATGACTCGACCACAACGCATAGATGCTCGTCACCTCAACTATACATCATATTCAACAACCAAACACGTAGCAAATACTCACACAATACCTATTCCCTCAAGCCAAAGTTAGACACAACACTTACCTCGCTCTAAAGGCCACTTAATTCTCAATCACAACTTTTCCTTTGGAACTCACCTCCAAACCACTCGTATCTATTCAAAAATGACCCAATAATATAAAATATTGCTAAAGGAATCAATTATATTTCTTAAATTAAATTTTCCAAATTTTCCTTCAAAAAGTCAAAAAAATTGACCCCGGGCCCACTTTGTCAAAGCCCGCGGTTCGGACCAAAACCTTTTTACCCATTCACCCCCGAGCCCAAATATGTAATTAGTTTTAGAATCCGGCCTCAAATTGGGGTCTAAATCCTCAAATTTCCGAAATCACTAGTTTCTACCCTAACCCCTAATTCTACCATTAAAACTCTTGATTTTAGGTTGATAATTCATAAAATGTAATGGGTAATTTAAAGAAAATGGTTTAGAATCTCTTAACAACACTTTGGGGAAGAAAATGACTCTTGAAAATCACCTCTACCCGTTTGGTTCTTGAAAAATGTTGAAGAAATGTCTTAAACCCGTGTTTGGAGTCTGTTTTAAGTCACTGGACAGGCCTTCATCGCGATCGCGATGTACAGCGGCCTAAGATCTTCGCGTTCGCGAGTCTTTCTATGCGTTCGCGTAAGGCAGCTCCCCCCAAGCCTTCGCGTTCGCGACCCGGTGGACGCGTTCGCGTAGAAGAACATGACCCCCTCCCCCAGGTCCCTTAAACTATCGCGTTCGCATGAGACAGATCGCGTTCGCGAAGGATACCACCCCCAACGCTTCGCGTTCGCGAAGAAGAAAATTCCACTGCCCCCATTTTACCTTTCGCGTTCGCGACACTACCTACACGAACGCGAAGAATGGCATACCAGAACAGCTGCTGCAACAAAAATCATAGATTCCCTAAGTGCAAATCACCCCGTAGCCTATCCGAAATACACCCGAGCCCTCGGGGCTCCAAACCAAACATGCACATAAGTCTAAAACCATCATACGGACCTGCTCGCACGATCAAATCGCCAAAATAATACCTAGAACTACGAATTTAGCACGAAATCAAATGAAATTCTCAAGAACACTTTAAAATTCATATCTTCTCAACTAGACGTTCGAATCATGTCAAATCAACTCCGTTTCTCACCAAATTTCACAGACAAGACTTAAATATCATAATGAACCTGTACCAGGCTCCAGAACCTAAATACAGACCCGATACTAACAATGCCAAATATCAATCAATTTTTAAAAATAAATAATTTCTAGATTTTTAATTTTCATCAAAAATTCATAACTCAAGCTAAGGATCTCCGAATTCGATTCCGGGTGTACGCCCAGGTCCCATAATTCGATACGGACCTACCGGGACTGTCAAAGCACGGATCCGGGCCCGTTTACCAATTATTTTGACCGAAGTTAACAAAAATTAACTTTTAAGGCAAAAATTCTTATTTTTATTAGTTTTCAATATAAACGCTTTTCGGAAACCTACTCGGACTATGCACGCAAATCGAGGAGGGTAAAAATAATATTTTTAAGGCTTAGGAGTGCAGATTCGAGTTCTAAAACATAAGATGACCTTTTGGGTCATCATATTCTCCACCTCTAAAATAATCGTTCGTCCTCGAACGGATATAGAAAAGTACCTGGGCTGGTGAAAAGGTGGGGATATCTACTATGCATATCGGACTCGGACTCCCAAGTAGTTGTCTAAATAGGTTGATCTCTCCACTGCACTCGAACTGAAGGGTAACTCTTTGATCTCAACTGGCGAACTTGCCGGGCTAGAATTGCCACTGGCTCTTCCTCGTACGTCAAATCCTTGTCCACTTGGACTAAGCTGAAATCCAACACACGAGACAGATCACCATGATATTTCCGGAGCATAGACACATGGAACACCGGATGAACCGCTGATAAACTAGGTGGTAATGCGTAATGCAAGCCTGTAGGCTACTTCACCCACCCTTTCAAGAATTTCAAAAGGTTCGATATACCTAGGGCTCAACTTGCCCTTCTTCCCGAACCTCATTACACCTTTCATAGGTTAAATCTGGAGAAATATTCTTTCTCCAACCATGAATGCAATATCACGAACTTTTCGGTTGGCATAACTCTTTTGTCTAGACTGATATGTGCGAAGTTGATCCTGAATAATCTTGACCTTATCCAAGGCATCATGTACCAAATCGATACCCAACAACCGAGCCTCCCCCGGTTCAAACCAACCAACTGGTGATCGGCATCGCCTTCCGTATAATTCCTCATATGGAGCCATCTAAATGTTCGACCGGTAGCTATTATTATAAGCAAACTCTGCAAGTAGTAAGATATGATCCCAAGAACCTCCAAGTCTATAACGCAAGCGCGGAACATATCTTCCAATATTTGAATAGTCGCTCTGACTGTCCGTCTGTCTGTAGATAAAATGTTGTACTCAACTCCACCCGCGTGCCAAACTCACGCTGTACAGCCCTCCAGAAATGTGAGGTAAACTGCATACCTCGATCTGAAATAATAGAACAGGGCACATCGTGAAGGCGGACAATCTCACGAATGTAAATTTCAGCTAACCTCACTGAAGAATAGGCAACTGCCATTGGAATGAAATGTGCTAACTTGGTCAACCTGTCCGCAATGACCCAAACTGCATCAAATTTTCTCTGAGTCCGTGGGAGCCCAACAACAAAATCCATAGTGATACGCTCCCACATCCACTCAGGAATTTCTAACTTCCAAAGCAAACCACCAGGTCTCTGATGCTCGTAATTAATTTGTTGACAATTCAGACACCGAGCTACATATGCAACTATATCCTTTTTCATTCTCCTCCACCAATAATGTTGCCGCAAATCTGGGTACATTTTGGCGGTACCTGGATGAATAGAATACCTGGAACTGTGTGCTTATTCAAGAATTAATTCACAAAGTCCATCCACATTAGGCACACAAATACGACCCTGCATCCTCAAAACTCCGTCATTTCCAACAGTAACCTGATTGGCACCTACGTGCTGCACTGTGTCTCTAAGGACTAGTAAATGAGGATCGTCATCCTCCCGATCTCTGATGCGCTCAAACAAAGAAGACTGAGCAACTGTACAAGCTAGAATACGGCTGGGCTCGGAAATATCTAACCTCACGAACTGGTTGGCCAAGGCCTGAACATCCAATGCAAGCAGTCTCTCACCAACTGGAATATATGCAAGACTGCCCATACTCACAGCCTTTCTACTCAAAGCATCGGCCACCATATTGGCCTTTCCGGGGTGATACAAAATGGTGATATCATAGTCTTTCAACAACTCCAGCCATCTTCTCTGCCTCAAATTAAGATCTTTTTGTTTGAACAGATACTGAAGGCTACGATGATAAGTAAATACCTCACACGAGACATCGTAGAGGTAATGCCTCCCAATCTTCAGCGCATGAACAATGGCTGCCAATTCTAAGTCATGAACAGGATAATTCTTCTCATGAACTTTCAACTGCCGCAACGCATATGCAATTACCTTGCCATCTTGCATTAATACTGCACCAAGCCCAATGTGAGATGCGTCACAATATACCATATACGATCCTCAACCTGTGGATAATACCAACACTGGCGCCGTAGTCAAAGCGGTCTTAAGCTTCTGAAAGCTCAACTCACACTCATCTGACCATCTGAATGGGACACCTTTCTGGGTCAATATGGTCAATGGGCTTGCTATAGATGGAAACCCTTCCACGAACCGACGATAATAACCTGCTAAACCTAGGAAACTCCGGATCTCTGTAACTGAAGTAGGATCTAGGCCAATTCTGAACAGCCTCAATCTTCTTAGGATCCACCTTTATGCCTTCGGCCGATAAAACATGCCCCAAAAAGGTAATTGAGTCTAACCAAAACTCACATTTTGAAAATTTAGCATATAACTGATTATTCTTCAAAGTATGAAGCACACTCCGAAGATGTTGCTTATGCTCCTCTCGACTGCTAGAGTAAATCAAGATATCATCAATGAATACAACCACAAAAGATACCAAATAGGGCTTGAATACCCGATTAATCAAATCCATAATTGTTGTTGGGGCATTTGTCAACCCAAATGACATCACTAGGAATTCGTAATGCCCATACCGAGTCAGAAAAGCTATTTTAGGGACATCAGATGCCCTAATCTTCAACTGATGGTAACCAGACTTCAAATCGATCTTTGAAAATACCTTGGCATCCCTGAAGCTAATCAAATAAGTCATCAATTCTTGGCAGCGGATATTTGTTCTTAATAGTTGCTCATGATCGATTACTGAATTGCCAATTAACCTCATGTTAACAAAAATATCGTTTCAAACCTTCATAATACTAATAACGAGATGCAAGGCATGAAGACCTCATAATTATTTACCCGAATTAACGAGTCACATTTAACGCCACCTGGGCGGGCACCTACCTCGTAGGTTACAACTCAATATTACAACACGAATTTGGCAAGTATGCACAGAGAGTTTCATACAAAATTTATTCAAATAAGCCTAGCAGGCATGACTCTCTATTAGTACTATAGTACAAATTTAATCTCACAAGGGAGAATTTAAACACAAGAATTTTTATCACAAGGATCTCGTCCTTATATAACTTCCACCATAGCTTATAGCCCGGTTTAAACATATCAATTTATTTTAAAATGTGAGGACCTCAGCCTCAGTTCTGAATCACTAATAATATGCACATCTTACCAATCGAAAATTTCCATTTTATCCTTTTAAATAACTTTTGTTAAACAAAATCACAACACATACTGAACCCCACACTGGTATGGCATATAATTCATAATTTGTAATTAATTATCCGTAAATTACATCAAAACTTACCGAAATGAGTAACAGAAAGCCACATTTGTCCTCACAGCTCTTATTAGTGACCATCATGGAATAAGAGGCGTAGTTATCTCCATAGAATCTCCCAACAGGAGTAAACACATAAGTAAATTATAGAATTACGAAGCTTTCTCATAAGTGGAGCACAATAGGAGGACTCATCTTGATACTCAGAACCAAATCAAGTTAAGGAAATTATTCCTTTATTTTAAATCGAGGTCGTACCCATAACGACACCATCTGATGTAATGACCTCCGCCATACCATAAAACAAATATAATAACGGCTGGGTCTCCAATTCTAGGACGCCTTCTACCCGCTTGTCCTCCACCTCTAACGGTCTGACCTCCACCTCCATGTACCTGACCCCTGCCATAAGTACCCCTTTCTCCAGGCGAGGCACCACCGAAACCACCCAACTGACGAGGCCTTTTATCAGACCTCTACCCTCTCTCTTGTGCAAGAACCATCTCGATCCTCCTCGCAACATTAGCAGCCGCCTGAACAGAAATCTCACTTCCGGTCTCCTTGGCCATCTGAAGCCTGATAGGGTGAGTGAGTCCCTCCATAAACCCCCCTCAGTCTCTCTCCCACATTAGGTAGTAAAAGGAGATCATGACGGCCAAATCCACAAAACGGGACTCATACCGAGTAACAGTCATACTGCCCTCTTCATAGGCTTGCCACGGACACCTGTGGAGAATTATCTCTAACAAGGCCAATTTCTTCTTTTGTTATGCTGACTCAACACTGTTGAGCTGACCCATTTCTTAGCATACTCTTTGAATCTTCTTTGGGGTAACCCTTACCCCCATTTATACACAACGATCACAAAAGTAGAGCTCCGTACCGGCAAATCTTGGCACGAACCACATAGTCCAGAATCTCGTCAACCACTGTACTTCTTTGGTACTGAAGTATACATTCTATAGATTTAAAGTTGTTTCTCTAACTCCTTTGGTACTGAAGTATATGATTATTAATTAGGCGGATATACCGCAAGTCTCAACCTTATCCTCTACAAAATCTTAGGACTTAAACATGTGTAAATTTGGGGAACCTTCAGTACCGCATATATGCATTTCAGGCCAAAACTGATATAACACATGACCCCGCAATCCATCCATTGATAGCAGAATTCCCCCCACTCGGCGCGAAGTCATAGTTCACCACATCCGATGATCCACAATAATAACCTTCACAGCTCGTATAAACCAACCAGATGCCAAGGTCCGTTGCACCCCTCACATGATTCACTAGTTGATCTCTTAATACGTCTGCATCTTCAGTCAGAACCACACGTTGAGGCAATGTTGAGCATCTATGGCTCTCTCGTAATCCATCTGTGGAATCATGAACCGTCGATGCACAACTGATACCGAGTGCGCAATATCATACGCGAGTGGATACAAAGGAACACGAGATATATGTTTCAAGCTAAATCAATGCAGCACGATAAGGAATGAAAGGAGTGATATTGTTCCTAAACTTCATAGCCTCTGGAAGATAAGCACAGACGTCTCCGTACCGATCCTCCAGACTCTACTAAGCTTGCTCATGAATCGTGAAACCTAGGTAACCTAGTGCTCTAATACCAATTGTCACGACCCGAAATTTTCCACCGACGGGACCGTGATTGCGCCTAACATTTCACTTACTAGGCAAGCCAACGTTAGAGAATCATTAACCAATTCCTTATTTCTATTCAGTAATTAACAATAATTAACTAAGATGAAATATAATAAGTGCGGAATATCATAAAACTGTATTAATTACTACCACCCGGATCTGGAGTCACAATTCACGAGCATTCTAGGATTTACTATAAGTAATAGTCTGAAAGAAATACAACTGTCTGAATGAAAGAAATAGTAGAACAGAAAAGATAGTGGGGACTACAAGGTCTGTGAATGCCGACAGATCTACCTTGAGTCTCCGGACAACGGACCAATAGCAAAATATCGATCAACCCGAACCAGTATCAAAATCTAAGCAGAAAGTGCAGAGTGCAGTATATGTGCAACCGACCCCATGTACTGGTAAGTGTCGAGCCTAACCTCGGCAAAGTAGTGACGAGGCTAGGACAAGACACCCATATATAACCCGAATAGTATAATCATGCTAGTGGCAACAATAGTAAATAAAGAAATAACACAAGAATAATGGGAGGGGAACATACAGTGGGGGAATACAACATAAAGAGTGAGAATAATGAAAAGACAGAATTAAACCGGAAATCCTTAAACGAATTGAGCAATTAAAACATCAAGGAAAACTGCACGGCATCACCCTTCGTGCTTTTACTCTCAATCTCACCAAATAATAAATAAGACTGCACGGCATCACCCTTCGTGATTTTACTCTCTTCCTCACAATATAAATAATTCATGCACGGCATCACCCTTCGTGCTTTACACTCTTCCTCACCATATAAATAAATCAAGCATGGCATCACCCTTCGTGCTTTACACTCTTACTCACAATATAAATAAATCATGCACGGCATCACCCTTCGTGCTTTACACTCTCCCTCACAATTCACAGAATCAATAACAACGGATAGAGAGAAGTTTCGCAAAGAAATCAATATTTCATCAATGATTACTTTCACAATTTAACATCTCAACCTCGAATCAATATTCATAATTTTATCAACCTTGGTAGAACCGTATACAAGTCTCCCAACATTTCAATAACAACAATAAGTATGGATAACACGATTTAAGACTACAAATTTGCAAGAATGGAATTTCACTCGCATGCTATGACTCGACCACAATGCATAGATGCTCGTCACCTCAACTATACATCGTATTCAACAATCAAACACGTAGCAAATACTCACACAATACCTATTCTCTCAAGCCAAAGTTAGATACAACACTTACCTCGCTTCGAAGGCCACTTAATTCTCAATCACAGCTTTTCCTTTGGAATTCACCTCCAAACCACTCGTATCTATTCAAAAATGACTCAATAATATCAAATATGTCTAAAGGAATCAATTATATTTCATAAATTAAATTTTTTAAATTTTCCTCCAAAAAGTCAAAAAAATCGATCCCGGGCCCGCTTGGACAAAGCCCGAGGTTCGGATCAAAATTCTTTTACCCATTCACCCCCGAGCCCGAATATGTAATTAGTTTTGGAATCCGACCTCAAATTGGGGTCTAAATCCTCAAATTTCCGAAATTCCTAATTTCTACTCCAACTCCTAATTCTATCATGAAAAATCTAGATTTTAGGTTGATAATTCATAAAATGTAATGGGTAATTGAAAGAAAATGGTTTAGAATCATTTACCAACACTTTGGGGAAGAAAATGACTCTTGAAAATCGCCTCTACCCGTTTGGTTCTTGAAAAATGTTGAAGAAATGGCTTAAACCCGTGTTTGGAGTCTGTTTTAAATCACTGGACAGGCCTTCATCGCATTCGCGAGAGCCCTATCGCGATCGTGATGTACAGCGGCCTAAGGCCTTCGCGTTCGCGAGTCTTTCTACGCGTTCGCATAAGGCAGCTCCCCCCAAGCCTTCGCGTTCGCGACCCAGTGGACACGATCGCGTAGAAGAACATGACCCCCTCCCCCAGGTCCCTTAAACTATCGCGTGAGACAGATCGCGTTCGCGAAGAAGAAAATTCCCCTGCCCCCATTTTACTTTTCGCGTTCGCGACACTACCTACATGAACGCGAAGAAGGGCACACCAGATGCTGCAGCAAAAATTTCACATTCTCTAAGTACAAATCACCCCGTAGCCTATCTGAAACTCACCCGAGCCCTTGGGGCTTCAAACCAAACATGTATATAAGTCTAAAAATATCATACGGATCTGCTCGCACGATCAAATTGCCAAAATAATACCTAGAACTACGAATTTAGCACCAAATCAAATGAAATTCTCAAGAACACTTTAAAATTCATATCTTCTCAACTAGACGTCTGAATCACGTCAAATCAACTCCAATTCTCACCAAATTTCACAGACAAGTCTTAAATATCATAATGAACCTGTACCGGGCTCCGGAACCAAAATACGGACCTGATACATATAATGCCAAATATCAATCAATTCTTAAAAATAAATAATTTCCAGATTTTTAATTTTCATCAAAAATTCATAACTCAAGCTAGGGACCTCCGAATTCGATTTCGGGCATACGCCCAGGTCTCATAATTTGATACGGACCTATCGGGACCATCAAAGTACGGATCCAGGCCCGTTTACTAAAAATATTGGCCGAAATCAACAAAAATTAACTTTTAAGGCAAAAATTCGTATTTTCAGTAGTTTTCAACATAAAAGCTTTTCTGAAACCTGCTCGGACTGCGCACTCAAATTGAGGAGGATAAAAATAATATTTTTAAGGCTTAAGAGCGCAGATTCGAGTTCTAAAATATAAGATGACATTTTGGGTCATCACATCCGAAAATGCTCCTAAGACCAAAATTACCATACGAAACTATTCACAGGCTCGAAATCCCAAACGGACATCAATAACATCAAAACCCACTTCAACCCAAACTTAGAAAATTATTAAACCTTCAAAATGCCAATCTTCCGTAATAAGTGCCGAAATACTCCTGGGCCACCCGATACTCAACCCGAACATACGCCCAAGTCCGAAATCATCATACGTACCTATTGGAACCTTAAATTCCTGATTCTGAGGTCGTTTACTAAAAATCCAAACCTTAGTTAATTCTTCCAACTTAAAGCTTCCGAATTTAGAATTTTCTTCGCAAATCAACTCCAAACCTCCCGAAATTCGATTTCGGCCACACGTACATGTCATAATACCTAAAGTGAAGCTAATCAAGGCCTCAAACCGCCGAATGACATGCTAGAGGTCAAAACGACCAGTCGGGTCGTTACATTCAAGACTAAAATTGTAATATTTAATTAAGGATGAAGGAGTATTTTACCATTCCACCACAACCCTTGTCTCCCATAAAGTTAACTTTCAATCAAATTGATCGACTTGCTAATTTATTCATTATAAATCTCTAGGTAATGCCGTTACTTTGGTATAATTATCGAGTCATCGATTTTTCCCCCAAAAAAAGTTTCAAGAAATCAATTAAATTAACTCTAGCCATGCTTATTTTTTTCTAGTAATCATATATATGTTTATAGAATATATGTACTCCTATGTAATTCTCATCCCCAA
Organism: Nicotiana tomentosiformis; assembly: GCF_000390325.3. Taxonomy (NCBI): domain Eukaryota; kingdom Viridiplantae; phylum Streptophyta; class Magnoliopsida; order Solanales; family Solanaceae; genus Nicotiana; species Nicotiana tomentosiformis. The sequence continues at coordinate 120,132,312 of NC_090815.1, read as the reverse complement.
TATTGCAGGAAATTGCGCAAGCAACTCGACTATTTATCCCCTAAAAGTTCACATTGTTTGATAAATTTATAAACAATGTACCGTTGCTAAGTGAATATAACGATTGTGCGCCGAAAAGATATTCCTTTCAAGATAAAAAAAAATATCCAATTTCTTTAGCTGGTTGACTTGAAATTTGTGTTTCAAAATTGTTAAAAGAAAGACTCGAAGGCCCTCCACAAAAGTGAGTGATGAAGGAAATTGATCATGAAAATGATTATGCCCCGGAATAACATGGTGAGTAGGGATGACAATGGAGCAGTGCGGGGCAGGTTTGAACGTTAACAGGGCAGTGCGGTTTTGAGAGTTTGCGATTACAGGGCGGGGCGGGTTTAATTTTTAAATTAAAAAAATAACGCGGGGCGGTACGAGTCATGGGTGGGGATTTAATTTTTTGAACTAACAGACATAAAAGACTCTCAGACTCACTCTCTTGCGACTTCCTGTAGTTTGTTGATATAAAGTGTTCACAATGCTTTATAGAATGAGGAAACTGTTTTTCCATCAGTATAGACGTAAAGATGAAGTAATTGCTAAATAGCCAATTAGCATTTGAATCTGAATTGGTCTAATTGCTAATTTGCTATCAGCCCTTCAAAAGTTTAAATAATTAGTATATACAATGAAGATCTTCTTTTATCCTAGGTTGATCTGACCCCAATTCTTATCAAAGATAATTCTGCTTCCTAATCTAAAAACTATATATTTAATTCTGTCCGTCTGAACTGATACATTGTGCACTGAAAAGCAATGACAAGCAAAAAGGCTACATCAAAAACGGTAAGTATATGAAAGAGAGAGAGAACAATTTGGATATAATTAATTGTTTTGTTAAAAAAATCAGATTTAAGTCTAGCTTTCTGAAAAAAGAATGAATTTTTATTAAAAGCATTTGCGGGACATGGCGGGTGAATGCGGGTTTAAATCCTATGCGGGACGAGCGGGTTTAAATTGCGCGGGTTCAGACATAACCCGCCCCGCACCCGCACCGCCTGCCATTCCTAGGGTGAGTGCGTTTAGATCACACATAACGGACCTTAAACCCAAATTTTAATAATAGGCCTTAAACTTTTTAATAGAATTACTTGTTGTTTATAGTGTAGTATTATAAGACATAACATTGATAAAGTTCAATACAAGTTAATAAGATGTAAGCCAAATATTTGCAATATACTACCGTAGATTTTGTTATTAAAAACTTTATTTAGTAAGTAATATGAAAATTTGAGTAGTTTAATTTAAAGTTTTAATATATTTTTAGTATTCAAAATTAAGCGGTCTTCTTTCTTTCTATTTGTATAATAAGATTTTGTACTCTTTTTTTTACAAACTTCAATTTTGTCAAATGAAAATAAAATAAATATTTATGAGGCTTGAAATAGGGCCTAAAACAAAGGCTTTAATAGTCTCGCCTTTAAGTTGCTCCTGACCCTCATTAATCATCGGATGCTTTGATTCCAACTCTAACCTAAACCAGCTGGCTGGTAGCCATAGGTGCTTAATCTTTATTTTTGTCGCAATGTTAAGGTGTACAAATATATATAATTTGATTGTGTTGATATTTTCTTAAGTAAGTTTGTTAAAAACACATTCGATCTGATCTTAAGAGAATCTTCAAAAGTAAGATAAAAACTTTCATGATTGTAGGCCTAAAATTATGCTGCAAAATCACCCATGTAGAATGTAGCTGCTACTTTTTATTTTGCCCCCTATGCCTTTATCAAATGTCCATAAAAGGACTTCTGCCCATTCTTCAAAAAAGTTATTTCTTCTTTTTGTTTTTAACTGAGGGTATATTATCCGTTTTGAGGTTAGATTAAATTATGATTCACACTAAAAATCTCACATTGAAGGATAAAGTGTTGCCTAACTTTATACCCAGTATACGAATTAAAATTGTAACATTTGGTTAAAAATAAAAGAATACCTATAATTCCACTACAACTCATACATGCCGGCCATAAAGTTAATGTTTCAATCAAATAAAAATGGATCGACTTGCTAGTTTATTCATTATAAATCTCTAGGAACTGCCATTACTTTGGTAGATATCGTGTCATCGATATTTCCACAAAGAGCTTTCAAGGAATCAATTAAATTAACATTTATAGTTTATATCAGGCTTATTTTAATGTGATATATAGTCTAATATATTTATATCCCGAATCTTTCACGCTAGTTGAACCTAAGTATACACCAACTTCAAGATGTAACATTTTCCTATCGGATACGCACAACCCCTCCCTTAATTTGTACGTACGTCACTGTTGTTTTCACCAAAAATAAAACAAAGAAGATTCATTCATAGCGTAGCCTACAATTCTTTTACTTCATTCCACTTCTTATTTCCACTTTTTGATCAAGTTCAGCGTGAAGCACAAGTGTTCAAAGATACTGAAAGATCTTCAAAAGTTTAAAAGCATCTAATCAAAAGAGAATTAAGACTATTATAGTTACTTTTTAACCTGATATAGTTTGCGCTAATATACATTCATCCTACTAATAATTAGTTAAAGGAAGAAGGAAACAGTTAAAGAAAGAATAAATTCTTAATCTTTATCCAAGTAAAAACATTCGCACAGAAAATGACTTATCACGGAATATAAGCTGGCCTTTTATATATATGAAGCGTCCCTTGTTGGAAATTTATCCACCACTTTCCTTATATTCCTAAGGAGACAAAGAAAAAGTATACCAAAAATGAAAGAAAAAATGCCCTGGTTCAATCCTAGAGGTGCGAGTCACCCACTAACTGAAGAGCAAGTGAAAGGTATGCTAAGGAAATATGATAAGAATGGAGATGGGAAACTTAGCAAGCAAGAACTCAGGTTAGCTTTTAAAGAGATGGGTTTGCATTTTTGCCCTTGGAGAGCTGGAAAAGCCCTTCGTTTTTCAGATAAAAATGGAGATGGATATATTAACGAAGATGAGATTAGTGAGTTCGTCCGATATGCTTCCAAATGGGGTTTTAGGATCTCATAGGCTTCTAATTGTTTTTCTTAGGCTTCTATATATTTTGCCTCTTGATCTATATCTTGTTTTGTTGTTGCTAACTGCTTTTGTGTTGTCGTGTTTTGTTTTGTTTGAGAACCAAACATCCTTGTAATATTTGGAAGAAAGGGTCTTCTGATTGTATAAAATATATGTACTACTATGTAACTGTCTATATGTTCCATGTTTTCTATGTAACTTTTGTTCTAGTAAGCCAAATCATGATATAAGCTATCTTCCACATTTTAATTTCTTTGAGATTATTTATCTGCTCTTCTTTATGACTCGTGATATCTGATCGTTCTAGATGTTGTTCTACGCACATGAAAGAATATAATTAACCTTATCTTTCAATAAAACTTTAGAATATGTAGATATGGCTTCAAGATAATTATCCAAGATATTAAACGATGTTATACTAGAACCTTTTTTCTGGAACAATAGACCAGGCTTGGCATATCTGTAAAAGATCGAAGTTACAAATGAAGCCCAGCTCGATATCGAGGTTCGAAGTTCGACAAGACCATCAAATTTGCCCTCGAGTTTACCGAAGGCATGACCGATCCTGCTGCTAACGGCCTCGAAGAAGAGCTTTGTCAACTCATCCAACAAGGATCCGTGATTCTCGCCATTAATCAATCATTATGACGGAAATTACGGGATTAAGTCAAAAAAGGAGCTAACGGTCTACATAATTCCTTATAAAATAATGTCTTAAAAGTTATCTCCCTGGATATAAAAAGGGAACTAAGTAATTCATAAGGTGGGGGGTCACATACTTAGAAGAACAATATACTATTTTTCCCAGCTTTGTTCATATTATTCTTGCTTCAATAATATCATATCTAAATTCGAAGGAAGTTAACCTTGCGAGGCATAAGTTGTTCAATCTGCATGGTTTGCATTTATTTTTCTATTTATTCTTCCATATTAAATCTGATTTCTCACTTTGTATCAAATTAGATCACATATCCTTTAAACCGCATATAAATTCAATTGTTATCCGATTTTGAGGGTAGACAGGTTGGCGCCCACCGTGGGACTAAGGATAATAGTGGTTATTTGATGCAAATCGCCATAACACACACTGCTTTACGCTTGCTCTTTGAAGTGTCTTTGATTTCAGGCTAAAAATGACAAACTCTCAATTAGCACCTCTACATATCAACAACGAGTCCGGTCATCAAGGTGAGAATAACAACATGGTGCCCGGTAACACAGGGGCACCCGCTGATGTTGTTGGAATTCGGATCGCGGATGCGATTGATGTAAATTCACATTATGCCATCGAATCAAACTTGTTTACCGACCCTGAAAATAGCGTATGTGGTGGAGCCCGATCGACAGCTCGAAACACATAAAACATTGAAGAAGACAGGATCAACCTACGTATGATCTTCGAAATGCTGCAAGCTCGACATGTGGCGATAGCTCAGTTGCAGAGACAAACCCAAGCACCGACCAGGGTTAAACCCGATCCGCCCCAAGAAGTCACTCGCAGAACAGAACCGACCATGAAAAGATCGAATGAACGAGAGTCGGGGACTAACCCCAAAATTATAAAAATGCTCGAGGAGCTGACAAAGCGGGTAGAATCAGGGAAAAAGAAGATTGAAGTGAAAGATAAAAAAGTCGAAACATATAATTCCAGGGTAGATCAAATCCCAGGAGCACCCCCGATATTGAAGGGACGAGATTCTAGGAAGTTCGTGCAAAAACCTTTTCCTCCAAGCGCGGCCCCAAAATCGATCCCCAAGCTCGAAATACCTAAGTACAATGGAACGATCGATCCAAACGAGCATGTGACCTCTTATACATGTGCCATCAAAGGAAACGACTTGGAAGACGACGAAATCAAGCCCCTTTTGCTGAAAATAATAGGGGAGACCCTGTCGAAGGGAGCCATGATATGGTATCACAACTTTCCTCCTAATTTTATTGACTCATTTTCAATGCTTGCAGACTCTTTCGTAAAAGCACATGTCGGTGCCATCAAGGTCGAAAACAGGAAATCGGACCTTTTCAAAGTCAAACGGAAGGAGAAGAAGATGCTTAGGGAGTTCGTGTCTCATTTTCAAATGGAACGAATGGATCTTCCTCCGGTAGCTGATGATTGGGCTGTTCATGCTTTCACTCAGTGACTCAATATTCGAAGCTCGCTAGTTTCGTAGCAATTAAAGCAAAACCTGATAGAATACCATGTCGTTACCTGGGCCGATATACCCAATCGGTATCAATTGAAAATCAGAGTCGAAGATGATCAACTCTGGGCACCTTCGGAGTCTATATATCCCACCAGGACTCTCGATAGACCTAAGAGGGACATCAATCGTGAACCAGGATCAAACAGGGATCGATATCGACCCTATAATAGAGAACGGAGTACCAGTGGGTCGGAGCGGAACCCCATAATAAACGAAAGAAGAAATGACCAAGGTCGAAACTACCGGGAGCTAATGACCAAAAACGATTTTGACAGGCCCACCGGGCCTAAAGAATCGTCGAGGCTATCAGAGTACAACTTTAACATCGACGTAGCTGCCATCGTATCAGCCATCAGGCGAATCAAGGAAACCAAATAGCCTTGACCTATGCAATATGAACCAGCTCAAAGAGATCCTAACCAGGTATGCAAGTATTATGGAATTCACGGTCATAGAACGGAAGACTGTCGACAACTGAGAGGAGAAGTGGCCCGACTATTCAACAATGGGCACCTTCGAGAGTTCTTGAGCGATCGGGTTAAGAATCATTTCAGGAACAGGGATTCTAACAGACAGACGGAACAAGAAGATACCGAACCTCAACACGTAATTAATATGATCATTGGTGGAGTCGATATCCCATACGAGCCAATGTTGAAACACACCAGAATTTTCATCACCAGGGAGAAACGAACTCGAGATTACATACCGGAAGGAGTCTTATCCTTCAGCGACGAGGATGCGAAAGGGATCATACAACCTCACAATGATGTGGTTGGTAATATCTATACTCGTAAATAAAACTAGAATTAAAGGTTTGTTAATTGATCTAGGTAGCTCAGCCAACATTATTCGGTCGAAGATTGTAGAACAACTCGGTCTACAAGAGAGGATCGTGCCAGTAATCTAAGTCCTAAACGAGTTCAACATGGCATGTGAAACTACCAAAGGAGAGATAACGTTACCAGTCAATACTGCCGGACTCGTACGAGAGGCCAACTTTTGTGTAATATAAGGGGACATGAGGTACAACGCCCTTCTCAGAAGGCCATGGATCCACTACATGAGGGCAGTACCCTCAACTCTTTACCAAGTGCTAAAATTCCCAGTCCAGAGGGGATCAAGACAATCTACAGGGAACAACCGGCATCAAAAGAGATGTTTGCCATCAAAGAAGTGATTCTGATATGAACGCTCACAACACTGAAGGAACCGAATTATGGAGCCGACCCAAAGGCCAAATAGCAATTACCGATTCCGGTCACGATCCAATCAGATAAGCAAAAGACTTACGAAGACGATGATTATGGGGTTCCCAGATCTTTTATAATCCTCGATGAATCTGACGAAACCAACTCGACTGTCAAATAGCTAGAACAGGTTGTATTAATCGAGCATTTGCCCGATCGAAAGGTATACCTCGGCACGAGACTAACTCCCGAGATCAGGAAAAAATTTATTCAATTTCTTATATTTAAAATAGATTGTTTTGCTTGGTCCCATCTTGATTTGACAGAGATCCCACCAGAAATAACCACTCACAAACTAAGCACGGACCCAAAAATTAATCCGGTCAAGCAGAAGAAGAGGCCCCAGTCCGAGGTCAAATATGCTTTCATCAAGGACGAGGTATATAAACTCCTAAAAATATGGTTCATTCGATAGGTTAAATACCTGGATTGGTTAGCAAATGTAGTGGTAGTCGCTAAAAAAGGGGATAAACTAAGAATGTGTGTAGATTACAAATATTTGAATAAAGAATGCCCCAAAGACTCTCTTCATTTGACCAACATCGATCGTATGATCGATGCCACGGCCGACCACGAGATCCTCAGTTTTCTCGATGCCTATTCCGGGTACAACCAAATATTGTTATAATGTAATGTCGTTTGGATTAAAAAATGCTGGTGGCACATACCAACGCCTAGTATATCGGATGTTCGAAGAACAAACAGGAAAATTTATGGAAGTTTACATTGACGATATGTTGGTTAAATCCCTACAAGCAGAGGACCATTTAAAGCATCTGCACGAAACCTTCAGTATATTAAAGAAGTACAACATGAAGCTGAATCCTGAAAAGTGTGCGTTCGGAGCCGGATCAGGTAAATTTCTCGGGTTTATGGTATCCAACCGAGGAATCGAGATCAACCCCGATAAGATCAAAGTTATCGAAGATATCACAACAGTGGACAACATGAATGCTATTCAAAGGCTAACTGGGCGCATTGCCGCCCTGGGGCGATTCATCTTGAGGTCCTCCGATAAGAGTCATTGATTTTTCTCGTTGCTGAAGAAGAAAAACAACTTCACATGGATCTCAGAATGCCAACAGGCCGTGGAAGAACTTAAGCGGTATTTATCGAGCCCGTCATTGCTTCACACACCGAGCGTAGACGAACAACTATACTTATATTTGGCAGTGTCGGAGATAGCGGTAAGTGGAGTCCTAGTTCGGGAAGAACAAGGTATGCAATTTCTGATTTATTATGTTAGTCGGACCTTGGGTGAGGCCGAAACTAGATACCCCTACCTGGAAAAATTGGCGCTCACTTTGCTAAGTTCCTCTAGGAAGCTAAAACCATACTTCCAATGTCACCCCATATGTGTCGTAACTACTTACCCGTTAAGGAACATTATGTATAAACCCGAACTCTCGGGCCGATTGGCCAAATGGGTTGTGGAAATAAGTGGGTACGATATTGAATATCGACCTCGGACAGCCATTAAGTCCCAAATATTGGCAGACTTCGTGGCCGACTTTACATCGGACCTGATACCTGAGGATGAAAGAGAGTTATTGGTTAACTTAGGGATATCTTCGGTGATCTCAACCCTCTTTACAGATGGGGCCTCGAACGCCAAAGGGTTCGAACTTGGTATCATACTAAAGCTATCAACTGGTAATATAATCAGACAATCTATTAAGACTGTGAAATTGACTAACAACGAGGCCGAATATGAGGCCATGATTGCAGGCCTTGAATTAGTCAAAAGCATGGGAGCAGAGGTGATCAAACCCAAGTGCAACTTCCTCCTTTTCGTAAACCAAGTTAAGGGAACATTCGAGGTCAGAGAAGAACGAATACATGATTCTTAGACAAGTTACAGGTGACATTACAACGGTTCAAAGAATGGACTTTGCAACACGTACATCTGGATCAAAACAGCGAAGCCGATGCCCTCGCTAACTTGGGATCACCGGTCGAAGATAAGGAGTTCAATTCAGGAGAAGTCGTGCAGCTTATGAGATCGGTGGTGGAAGAAGGTTACGCCGAGATCAACTCGACTAGCCTAACTTAGGACTGGAGGAACAAGTACGTGGTGTATCTCAGGACCGGAAATTTTCCCTCGGACAAAAAATAATCGAGGGCCCTACGTATAAAAGCATCCTGATTTAGCCTGGCCGAAGACAAAAGCTTGTTTAGAAGAACATTCGATGGTCCACTTGCAGAATGTCTTAGGCCGGGGGATACTGAGTATGTTATGAGAGAAATCCACGAGGGTACTTGTGGTAATCATTCGGGGGCCGAATCACTGGTTCGAAAAATAATCAGAGACGGTTACTACTAGGTCGACATGGAAAAAGATGCAAAGGAGTTCGTTCGAAAATGTGATGAATGCCAAAGGCACGCTCCGATGATCCATCAACCTGGGGAGCCGCTGCATTCGGTTTTGTCACCATGGCCTTTCATGAAATGGGGGATGGACATCGTCGGCCCCCTCCCTCGTGCACCCGGTAAGGCTCAGTTTATTTTATTTATGACTGACTATTTCTCTAAATGGGTGGAAGCACAGGCATATGAGAAAATTAGGGAAAAAGAAGTCATTGATTTTATCTAGGACCACATCGTATGCCGATTCGGGATACCGGCTGAGTTGTGTGCGACAATGGGAAACCATTTATTGGCAGCAAAATAAGTAAGTTTCTCGAAGGCCATAATATAAAAATGATATTATCCACTCCCCATCACCCTAGTGGGAATGGACAAGCTGAGTCTACCAACAAAACCATACTCCAAAGACTTAAAAAGAGGTTAACCAACGCAAAAGAAAAATGGAAGGAAATGCTACCAGAGGTCTTATAGGCATACCGCACAACCTCGAAATCCAGTACTGGGGCCACCCAGTTCTCTTTAGTTTATGGCACCAAAGATTTAATACCGGTCGAAGTCGGAGATCCAAGTATCAGATTCCGATATGCAACAAAGGAATCAAGTGACGAGGCCATGAATACGAGCCTGAAACTATTGGATGAAAGTCGTGAAGCCGCCCTTATTCGATTGGCTACCCAGAAGCAACAGATCGAGAGGTATTACAATCGAAGGTCTAACCTTTGATACTTCAATGTCAGGGACTTGGTACTAAGAAAAGTCACGCTAAGCACCCGAACCCCGAATGAAGGGAAATTGGGCCCAAATTGGGAAAGACTATACCAAATTATCGAGATCACTAAAAAAGAATCCTACAAGCTCGGAACAATGAACGGCGAGAAATTACAAAACAACTGGAATATAACTTACTTAAAGCGATATTATTGCTAAGGTACGGCCCCAATTGTTTCTTTCGTTTTGTTTACATTTCAAACTGACACTTGCAGGCAACCTACAAAGGATAATACGAGATCCTAGGTCTGAAAGCAAGCGTTGTACTCTTTTATCCTTGGACCGGTTTTGTCCCAAATAGATTTTTCGGCAAGGTTTTAAACTAGGCAATAAGATATCGTGCTAACTTAGAATCGAAGACCGGCTGCGAACTGATGACGATGATCACAACAGCATTTGAGGCCTCTCTTCGGTCAACCTCAAACACTGGGGGCAATATCCTCAGAGATATCGACTTTAACGAGGAAAGAATTTATTGTAAGGGCCAAACGGTCAAATGAACCGTGCCCACATAGACCGCTCGAGCCCTGGCACAAAACATGTGTACATGTTCAACTATTGTGCACAAGAATATAAAAGAAGATTCTTCCTTGCACATAAACATCTTGTCCTTTAAAGTACTTCTTATATCTTTCAAGGAATTCCCTACAGCCCAAGATATCAAGCCTAAGGGCAATCTTAATACGAGTTCGAACATTCACTCGGGGACTAGACATCGAGCATAAGGGCAATCTTAAAATCCGAGTTCAAACATTCACTCAGGGACTGCCAATTGAAAAACAATCTCGGACGTTCCGAGCTATCAGATTACAAGGGCAAAAGACCTATTAGGATATGCCCAAATTTCAAAGGCCACGGTCATCCCTACTCGAGAACAGTTATCTTAGGCATGCCCGGATAACTCGGGATGACAAGCCCAATGGGCAACGCCCGAATTGAAAAGGCTACGGCCATATTAACACGACTCGGACACGTTTGAGGCTCATAACAAAAACAAAAGCCTTCGAAAAACTCTTATAACCGGTTCTAAAGGCTGCCCTCGGCAAGGCTCTAAACCTAAGAGATTTTAGGAAAACATTATCGTTAACACTGAACCCCTACAATGCCTTAACCGAATAAAGGCAAGGTTTGTTCGAACCTTCAAACAAAACCTAATTATTTCATGCTAAGGCATCTCGACCTTTGTGAAAATAATTAATAAAGCAAATAAAAAATTCGTTAACGGCAAGGTTTGTTCGAACCTTCAAACACAACCTTATTATTTCATGCTAAGGCATCTCGACCTTTGTGAATACAAATAAAGCAAAGAGGAAATTCGAAAGATATGAAAGGGAAAATACTTTTATATATATATATATATATATATATATATATATATATATATATATATATATATATATATATATATATATCAAAATTTCTTTATAAGGGCTGAATAGCCCCGTTACATGTTATATACAAAGGCCAAATGGCCTCGAAAACGAGACAGTACAAAAAACACAAAAATATTCTAAGTGGCCTAATTTTCAGCGGGGGTTGCGTCATTGCCTTCAGGGTCTTCTTACCATCGGACTCACTCGACTCTTCAGACGCCTCAGAATCCTCCTCGGGAAAAGACAGCCTCCGGGCATTAGCTTCACAATTCTTGGCATTCTTGATTTCGGTCAATATGTCAAAATTCTGAGCATGGACTCCCTCGAGGGTCTCCCTTCGGGATTCCACCTCGCATGCTTCACCATATTTTTTGCCTGTTCCTGGATAGCCTCGACATCAACTTTGAACTAGGCCACCTTTTTATCAGCTTTGTGCTGGGCCGTAATAACTTCTGACTTAGAAGCCTCGAGATCTTGGCCAGATTCTCTTGACCAGAAACAGTCTAGCCCAGCTGAGATTGGAGTCCCTCGATCATTTTGGCCCGCGCCAAATTCTTCTCCTTTGCAGCCCGAAACTGATCATCGGCTGAAGCCAACTGTGTCCGGGCAGTCTATTTCTCCGAGGCTAGGTGATCCATTTTCTTCTTCCACTCTTCGGTCTTCGCTTTGACCGCATCCACCTCCCCTCGAAGTTGCTCAATCACGTCGAGTTTGATCTGAACCTGCGAGCATGGATCATTATCTACTAAATCTGACTCATCATCAATAACTTCAAAAACTCTTCTAACCTGCTCGACCAGGTCGGTATGTTCCTTACGAGCCGCTTCAAGCTCAGCTTGGGATTTTTCGCTAAGGAGCTTGTAAGCATCCCTATTTTTAGCAAGCTCCTGGGCCTCTGCCTTGAAAGCCAAATCATGATATAAGCTATCTTCAACATTTTAATTTCTTTGAAATTAATTATCTGCTCTTCTTTATGACTCGTGATATCTGATCGTTCTAGATGTTGTTCTACGCACATGAAAAAATATAATTAACCTTATCTTTCAATAAAACTTTAGAATATGTCGATATGTCTTCAAGATAATTATCCAAGATATTAAACGATGTTATACTAGAACCTTTTTTCTGGAAATTTATGATATTTTAAAAAATTGACTTTACTTTTTCACAACCGTGTCAAGTCACAAGTTTAGAGGAAGGAGGGTATATAAACTACTTTTAAGCATCCCCTTCACAAACTCACCCTAAATAAAACATAGCCGAGCCATGTCAAAGAGATATGAATAATTGAACCCGGTTCCAACTTGTATACGAGTAGAACCGAGCTCGATGCTTGATCAAGCATCTGGAACAATAGACCAGGCTCGGCATATCTGTAAAAGATTGAAGTTACAAATGAAACCCAGCTCGATATCGAGGTTTGAAATTTGACAAGACCATCAGATTGTCCCTCGAGTTTACCTAAGGCATGACTGATCCTGCTTCTAACGACCTCGAAGAAGAGCTTTGTCAACTCATCCGACAAGGATCCGTGATTCTCGCCATTAATCAATCATTATGAAGAAAATCACGGGATTAAGTCAAAAAGGGAGCTAACGGTCTACATAATTCCTTATAAAATAATGTCTTAAAAGCTATTTCCCTGGATATAAAAAGGGAACTGAGCAATTCATGAGGTGAGGGGTAACATACTTAGAAGAACAATATACTATTTTTCCCAGCTTTGTTCATATTATTCTAGCATCAATAATATCATATCTAAATTCGAAGGAAGTTAACCTTGCGAGGCGTAAGCTGTTCAATCTGCATGGTTTGAATTTATTTTTCTATTTATTCTTCCATATTAAATCTGATTTCTCACTTTGTATCAAATTAGATCACATATCTTTAAACCGCGTATAAATTCAATTGTTATCTAATTTTGAAAGTAAACAGGTTGGCTCCCACAGTGGGATTAAGGATAATAGTGTTTATTTGATGCAAATTGCCATAACACACACTGCTTTACACTTGCTCTTTGAAGTGTCTTTGATTTCAGTCTAAAAATGACAAACTCTTAACTAGCACCTCTACATATTGACAATGATTCCGGTCATCAAGGTGAGAATAACAACATGGCGCCCGGTAACATAGAAGCACCCGCTAATGTTTTTGGAATTCGGATCGCGGATGCGATTGATGTAAATTCACATTATGCCATCGAATCAAACTTGTTTGCCGACCTTGAAAATAGCGTGTGTGGTGAAGCCCGATCGACAGCTCGAAACACATAAGACATTGAAGAAGACGGCATCAGCCTATGTATGATCTTTGAAATGTTGCAAGCTCAACCGGTGGCGATAGCTCAGTTGCAGAGCCAAACCCAAGCACCGAGCAGGGTTGAACCCGATCCGCCCCAAGAAGTCACTCGCAGAACAGAACCGACCATGATAAGATCGAATGAACGAGAGTCGGGGAATAACCCCAAAATTATATAAATGCTCGAGGAGCTGACAAAGTGGGTAGAATCAGGGGAAAAGAAGATCGAAGCGAATTATAAAATGGTCGAAACATATAATTCCAGAGTAGATCAAATCCCAAGAGCACCCCCGATATTGAAGGGACGGGATTCTAGGAAGTTCGTGTGAACACCTTTTCCTCCAAGCGCGGCCCTAAAATCGATCCCCAGGAATTTCGTATGCCCGAAATACCTAAGTACAACGGAACGATTGATCCAAACGAGCATGTGACCTCTTATACATGTTCCATTAAAGGAAACGACTTGGAAGACAATGAAATCAAGCCCGTTTTGCTGAAAATAATTGGGGAGACCCTGTCGAAGGGAGCCATGATATGGTATCACAACTTTCCTCCTAATTTTATTGACTCATTTGCAATGCTTGCAGACTCTTTCGTAAAAGCACATGCCGGTGCCATCAAGGTCGAAACCAGGAAATCGGACCTTTACAAAGTCAAACAGAAGGAGAAGGAGATACCTAGGGAGTTCGTGTCCCGTTTTCAAATGGAACGAATGGATCTGCCTCCGGTAGCTGGTGATTGGGTTGTTCATGCTTTCACTCAGTGACTCAATATTCGAAGCTCGCTGGCTTCGCAGCAATTAAAGCAAAACCTAATAGAATACCTTGTCGTTACCTAGGTCGGTGTACACAATCGGTATCAATTGAAAATCAGAGTCGAAGATGATCAACTCAGGGCACCTTCAGAGTCTATATATCCCGCCAGGAGTCTCGATAGACCCAAGAAGGACATCGATCGTGAACCAGGAACAAACAGGGATCGATATCGACCCTATAATGGAGAACGGAGGAATAGTGGGTCGGAGCTGAACCCCTTAAGAAATGAAAGAAGAAATGACCAAGGTCGAAACAACTAGGAGCTAATGACCAAAATCGATTTTTACAGGCCCACCGGGCCTAAAGAATCGCCGAGGCTATCAGAATACAACTTTAACATCAACGCAGCTGCCATCGTATCAGCCATCGGGGGAATCAAGGATACCAAATGGCCTCGAGCTGTACAATCCGATTCGGCTCAAAGAGATCCTAACTACGTATGCAAGTATTATGGAATTCACAGTCATAGAACGGAAGACTGTCGACAACTGAGAGGAGAAGCAGCCCGACTATTCAGCAATGGTTACCTTCGAGAGTTCTTGAGCGGCCGGGTTAAGAATCATTTCAGGAACAGGGATTCTAACAGACAGACGAAACAAGAAGATACCGAACCTCAACACGTAATGAATATGATCATTGGTGGAGTCGATATCCCATAAGAGCCAATATTGAAACACACCAGAATTTCCATCACCAAGGAGAAACGAACTCAAGATTACATGCCGGAAAGAGTCTTATCCTTTAGCGACGAGGATGCGAAAGGGATCATACAACCTCATAATGATGCGGTTGGTAATATCTATACTCGTAAATAAAACTTGAATTAAACGTGTGTTAATTGATCTAGGTAGCTCGGCCAACATTATTCGGTCGAAGGTCGTAGAACAACCCGGTCTACAAGAGAGGATGGTGCCAGCAGTCTAAGTCCTAAACGTGTTCAACATGGCATGTGAAACTACCAAAGGAGAGATAACGTTACCAGTCAATACCGCCGGATTCGTACGAGGGGCCAACTTTTGTGTAATCTAAGGGGACATGAGGTACAACGCCCTTCTCAGAAGGCCATGGATCCACCACATGAGGGCAGTACCCTCAACTCTTCACCAAGTGCTAAAATTCCCATTCCCAGGGGGGATCAAGACAATCTACAAGGAACAACCGACAGCAAAAGAGATGTTTGCCATCGAAGAAGTGATTCTAATATCAACGCTCACAACACTGAAGGAACCGAATTATGGCGTCGACCCAAAGGCCATATAGCAATTACCGATTTCGGTCACGATCCAATCAGACAAAGCAAAAGACTTACGAAGATGATGATTACGGGGTTCCCCGATCTTTAATAATCCCCGATGAATCTGACAAAACAAAATCGACTGTCAAAGAGCCAGAACAGGTTATATTAATCGAGCATTTGGCCGATCGAAAGGTATACCTAGGTAGGGGACTAACTCCCGATATCAGGAAAAAATTTATTCAATTTCTTATAGTTAACATAGATTGTTTTGCTTGGTCCCATCTTGATTTGATAGGGATCCCACCAGAAATAACCACTCACAAACTAAGCATGAACTCAAAAATTAATCCGGTCAAGAAGAAGAGGAGGCCCCAGTCTAAGGTCAAATATGTTTCATCAAGGACGAGGTATATAAACTCCTAAAAATAGGGTCTATTCAAAAGGTTAAATACCCGGATTGGTTAGCAAACGTAGTGGTAGTCCCTAAAAAAGGGGATAAACTAAGAATGTGTGTACATTACAAAGATTTGAATAAAGCATGCCCCAAAGACTCTTTTCCTTTGACCAACATCGATCGTATGATCGATTCCACGGCCGACCACGAGATCCTCAATTTTCTCGATGCCTATTCCGGTTACAACCAAATACGGAGGGACCCGGGTGATCAGGAAAAAACCTCCTTTTTCACTAAAAACGGCAAATATTGTTATAATGTAATGTCATTTGGATTAAAAAATGCCGGTGGCACATACCAACGCCTAGTACATCGGATGTTCGAAGAACAAATAAGAAAATTGATGGAAGTTTACATTGATGATATGTTGGTTAAATCATACGAGCAGAGGACTATTTAAAGCATCTGCAGGAAACCTTCAGTATATTAAAGAAGTATAACATGAAGCTGAATCCAGAAAAATGTGCGTTCGGAGCTGAATCAGGTAAATTTCTCGGGTTTATGGTATCCAACCAAGGAATCGAGATCAACCCCGATAAGATAAAAGCTATCGAAGATATCACGGCAGTGGACAACGTGAATGCTATACAAAGGCTAACCGGGCGCATTGCTGCTTGGGGCGATTCATCTCGAGGTCCTCCGATAAGAGTCATCGATTTTTCTCATTGCTGAAGAAGAAAAACAACTTCACATGGACCCAAGAATGCCAACGGGCCGTGGAAGAACTTAAGCGGTATTTATCGAGCCCGTCATTGCTTCTCACACTGAGGGCAGACGAACAACTATACTTATATTTAGCAGTGTCGGAGATAGCGGTAAGTGGAGTCCTAGTTCGGGAAGAATAAGGTACCCAATTTCCGATTTATTATGTTAGTAGGACCTTGGGTGAGGCCGAAATTAGATACCCCTATCTGGAAAAATTGGCGCTCACTTTGCTAACTTCTTACCCGTTAAGTAACATTATGCATAAACTCGAACTCTCAGGCCGATTGGCCAAATGGGCCATGGAAGTAAGTGGGTACGATATTGAATATCGACCTCGGACTGCCATTAAGTCCCAAATATTGGCAGACTTCGTGGCCGACTTTACACCAGACCTGATATGTGAGGTCGAAAGAGAGTTATTGGTTAACTTAGAGACATCTTCGGGAATCTGGACCCTCTTTACAGACGGGGCCTCGAACGCCAATGGGTCCGAACTTGGTATCATACTAAAGCTATCAACAGGTAATATAATCAGACAATCTATTAAGATTGTGAAATTGACTAACAACGAGGCCGAATATGAGGCCATGATTGCAGGCCTTGAATTAGCCAAAAGCTTGGGAGTAGAGGTGATCAAAGCCAAGTGCGACTTCCTCCTTGTGGTAAACCAAGTTAAAGGAACATTTGAGGTCAGATAATAACGAATGCAGAGATAATTAGACAAGTTACAGGTGACATTACAATGGTTCACAGAATGGACTTTGCAACACGAACATCGGGATCAAAACAGCGAAGCCTATGCCCTCGCTAACTTGGGATCATCGGTCGAAGATAAGGAGTTCAATTCAGGAGAAGCCGTGCAACTTATGAGATCCGTGGTGGAAGAAGGCCACACCGAGATCAACTCGACGAGCCTAATTTAGGACTGGAGGAACAAGTACGTGGAGTATCTCAGGACCGAAAATTTTCCCTCAGACACAAAATAATCGAGGGCCCTGCATACAAAAGTAGCCTGATTTAGCCTGGCCGAAGACGGAACCTTGTTTAGAAAAACATTCAATGGTCCACTTGAAAAATGTCTAGGGCCGGGGGATACCGAGTACGTTATGAGGGAAATCCACGAGAGTACTTGTGGTAATCATTCGGGGGCCGAATCACTGGTTCAAAAAATAATCAAAGACAGTTACTATTGGATCGACATGGAAAAAGATGCAAAGGAGTTCGTTCGAAAATGTGATGAATGCCAAAGGCACTCTCCGATGATCCATCGACCCGGGAAGCCGCTGCATTCGTTTTGTCACCATGGCCTTTCATGAAATGGGGGATGGACATCGTTGGCCCCCTCCCTCGTGCACCCGGTAAGGCTCAGTTTATTTTATTTATGACTGACTATTTCTCTAAATGGGTGGAAGCACAGGCATATGAGAAAATCAGGGAAAAAGAAGTCATTGATTTTATCTGGGACCACATCATATGCCGATTCGGGATACCGGCTGAGATTGTGTGCGACAATGGAAAACAATTTATTGGCAGCAAAATAAGTAAGTTTCTCGAAGACCATAAGATCAAAAGGATATTATCCACTCTCCATCACCCAAGTGGGAATGCACAAGCTGAGTCTACCAAAAAAACCATACTCCAAAGACCTAAAAAGAGGTTAACCAGCACAAAATGAAAATGGAAGGAAATTCTACCTGAGGTCCTATGGGCATACCGCACAACCTCGAAATCCAGTACTGGGGCCACCCCATTCTCTTTAGTTTATGGCACCGAAGCTTTAATACCGGTTGAAGTCGGAGATCCAAGTATCAGATTCCGATATGCAACAAAGGAATCAAGTGACGAGGTCATGAATATGAGCCTGGAGCTTTTGGATGAAAGGCAGGAAGCTGCCCTTATTCGATTGGCTGCCCAGAAGCAACAGATCGAGAGGTATTACAATCGAAGGTCTAACCTTCGATACTTCAATGTCGGGGACTTGGTACTAAGAAAGGTCACGCTAAGCACCCAAACCCCGAATGAAGGGAAATTAGGCCCAAATTGGGAAAGACCATACCAAATTATCGAGATCACCGAAAAAGGATCCTACAAGCTCAGAACAACTAGAATATAACTCACTTCATTATTTTCTTTTGTTTACATTTCAAACTGACACTTGCAGGCAACCTACAAAGGATAATACGAGATCCTAGGTCTGAAAGCAAGCGTTGCACTCTTTTTTCCTTGGACCGGTTTGTCCCAAATGGATTTTTCGGCAAGGTTTTAAACCAGGAAACAAGTAATTGTGCTAACTTAGAATCGAAGGTCGGCTACTAACCGATGACGATGATCACAACAGCATTCGAGGCCTCTTTTCGGCCAACCTCAAACACTGGGGGCAATATCCTCAGAGATATCGACTTTAACGAGGAAAGAATTTATTGTAAGGGCCAAACGGTCAAATGAACCGTGCCCACACAGACCACTCCAGACCTGGCACAAAACATGTGTACATGTTCAACTATTGTGCACAAGAATATAAAAGAAGATTCTTCCTTGCACATAAACATCTTGTCCTTTAAAGTACTTCTTATATCTTTCAAGGAATTCGCTACAGCCCAAGATATCAAGCCTAAGGGCAACCTTAATACAAGTTTGAACATTCACCCGGGGACTAGACATCGAGCATAAGGGCAATCTTAAAATCCAAGTTCAAACATTCACTCGGGGACTGTCAATTGAAAAACAATCTCGAACGTTTCGAGCTATCAGATTATAAGGGCAAAAGTCCTATTAGGCTATGCCCGAATTTTCAAGGCCACGATCATCCCTACTCAGGAACAATTATCTTAGGCATGCCCGGATAACTCGGGATGATAAGGCCATTGGGCAACGCCCGAACTGAAAAGGCTACGGCCATATTAACACGACTCGGACACGTTTGAGGCTCGTAACAAAAACAAAATCCTTCGAAAAACTCTTATAACTAGTTCTAAAGGCTGCCCTCGGCAAGGCTATAAACCTAAGATATTTCAGAAAAATATTATCGGTAACACTGAACCCCTAAAATGCCTTAACCCAAAAAAGGCAAGGTTTGTTCGAACCTTCAAACACAACCTAATTATTTCATGCTAAGGCATCTCGACCTTTGTGAAAACAAATAATAAAGCAAAGGAAAAATTCGTTAACGGCAAGGTTTGTTCGAACCTTCGAACATAACCTAATTATTTCATGCTAAGGCATCTCGACCTTTGTGAATACAAATAAAGCAAAGAAGAAATTCGAAAGATATGAAAGGGAAAATACTTATATATATATATATATATATATATATATATATATATATCAAAATTTCTTTATAAGGGCTGAATAGCCCTGTTACATGTTATATATAAAGGCCAAATGGCCTCGAAAAAGATACAATACAAAAAAAACCAAAAATATTCTAAGTGGCCTAATCTTCACCGGGGTTGCGTCATCACCTTTGGGGTCTTCTTCACCATTGGACTCACTCGACTCTTCAGACACCTCGGAATCCTCCTCGGTAAAAGACAGCATCCGAGCATTGGCTTCATATATCTTGGCATTCTTGTTTTCGGTCAATATGTCAAAATTCTGAGCATAGACTCCCTCGAGGGTCTCCCTTCGGGTTTCCCACCTCGCATGCTTCACCATATTTTTTGCCTGTTCCTGGATAGCCTCGACATCAACTTTGAACTAGGACACCTTTTTATCAGCTTCGTGCCGGGCCATAATAACTTCTGACTTAGAATCCTCGAGCTCCTTGGCCAGATTCTCTTGACCAGAAACAGTCGAGCCAAGCTGAGATTGAAGTCCCTCAATCATTTTGGCCTGCACCAAATTCTTCTCCTTTGCAGTCCAAAGTTGATCCTCGGCTGAAGACAACTGTGTCCGGGCAGTCTATTTCTCCGAGGCTAGGTGATCCATATTCTTCTTCCACTCTTCGGTCTCTGCTTTGACCGCATCCACCTCCCCTCGGAGTTGCTCGATCACGTCGAGTTTGATCTGAACCTGCGAGCATGGATCATTAGCTACTAAATCTGACTCATCATCACTAACTTCAAAAACTCTTCTTACCCGCACGACCAGGTCAGTATGTTCCCTATGAGCCGCTTCAAGCTCAGCTTGGGATTTTTCGCTAAGGAGCTTGTAAGCATCCCTCTTTTTAGCAAGCTCCTAGGCCTCGGCCTTGAAACATTTTGACTCCTCCCGGTATCGAAGAAAAGCCTCGTGATGAAGCACTGAAGCCTACAAACACAAGGGAAAAACGTTATGATTATTCATGATTAAAGCTAAAAACATAATGAAGGGACATTCGATATTACCCGATTCAACGCCTGTTGAGCTTCATTGAATAGGCAGGGCGCCTCTACCTTGTATATTTTGGTTTAATCCTCTTCGATCACCAAGCACCAAAGGTAACTGGCAATCCCCACCGGGGCAGAAAGAACCCGGACATCCTCCGGGATGGACATATAAATTGCCCGTCTCCGATTAGGGTCAACACTCAGAGCTGGGAACTAGTTCACTAGTCGTGGGCTTGAAAAAGGCCCACCAACTTCCGGGGATGATGTCTTTTTTGGTACCGGTAAGTTGCACAACCCGGTAACATCCTCTGAGGCGGTAGAATTCAGGCCATCGAAGAAATGGTGAAGAGAATCTACTGCTCCTTGGGTCCCCTCGCCGAGGTTACCTTTCAGTGTCTGGGCCTCGTTTATCATTGAATTAGTAAAATAAAGTGACCCTGAGAGGACGATCACCCCAAGCACCTCTGTAGGCATATTATCTTCTGACAGGGAAGTACCGGCCAAATTTCCTTTGTTAGCTTCCACAGCTCGGAGCGAAATGGTCTCGACCCTCCTTGGTTTAGAGGCTTCTACCGCTACTTCTTCTATAGCCTCCCTGACTTAAGGCAGTTCAGAACCACTTTTGACACATGCCAACAAATTGGAATCTTCTTCTTCTACTTTGGACTCATCCCTCAACCGATAGAGTGAGTCCGATGAGAGCTCTCGGGCACTAGTGTCTGTGGTTTTACACACCAGTCGCTTCCTTGGGTTTTTCTTTTTTGGGTCCGAGGGACTCGGAACTTTTCTTTTCTTATTCTCTTTATCCTGTTTGAAGCAGGGGGATCAGCGTATATATCATCGTCAACTGATGGAGGCCTCATTTCGACGTCCTTTGGTAAACCTGCAAAATGAAAATATAATGGATAAGAAACCGATGATGAGAACATAAGATCAAATATATTATTAAAAAAAAACTCTTACCATGATTACGGGCCTCCCATCGGCCCTACGAGAGCTCACGCCATAAGAGCTCGGAGTAGGGTCTTTGTGTCATGATGCCCTCGACCCACTATTTAAGTTCAGGAACAGGGTTCAGCATTTGGGCGATAGCTACATCACATAACATCGATGAGAATCCAATGGAATGAAAAACAATAAAAGAAATACCGAAGGCAAAGCTAAACTTACGTTTCATGTTCCATTTCTCGGGAAATGGCATGTCCGTAGCCGGGATTAAGTCCGAGGTCCTTACTCGAACAAAACGACCAAACCAGCCCCAATCCCGATCCTCGCCTTTGCTCGAGAACAAGGTCTTGGTGGTCCGGCGTGAAAGCTTAATTAACTCTTCTCGGTAAAGTCGAGGGTTGTACATGCGCATAAGATGGCTGATGGTAAATGGGCATCCCTCGACCTTGCTCACAAAGAATCGAAGTAGAATATCAATCCTCCAAAATGAAGGATTTATCTTCCCGAGCTTCACATCATACCTTTGTAAAAGGCTATGATAATCGGGTCTAAAGGACCTAGCGTGAAAGGGTAAGTGTACACACTTAAGATACCCTCCACATAGGTGGTAATTGATTCCTCAGGGGTAGGAACCACTACGAGTTTGTCTACCCAGTTGCAGTCCTTTTTTACTGTAGCGAGGACATTGTCTTTGATCGTACAGATGTACTCGAGACTGGTTCACACCGTCCCGGTACCATAGGTGTATTCTCAACATTGAAGTCAGCCACAGTCGGGCACCCAGCAGGGACATATGATCTCAGAGGGGGTTCCTCAGTAGCAGCATGAGAAACGTTTTCAGAAGGTTTTGAAGAAGAAGGTGCTTCTTTTTGAGGAATAGACTTTGAAGTCTTTTCCTTCTTTTTTATAAACAATGAAGAAAAGAAGTTGTTGGTAAAGGAAGCTTTGAGGCCAACAGTTAGAAAATCAGAAGGTGAAAGAGGTGAAATTTTCTTAGAACACACGAAGAATTTGAGTGTAAAAGTTCTAACGGATGGATTGGAGGGTATTTATAGGTTTCTCAAGCGGCAGTTCATCTCCCGAAGCGACCGACCGTCAACTGACACACATTTAATGCCTTGTTGACTGAGCTGACAGGATGTTTCCACTATTTTTATCACCTATGTCATGTATCCATCATTATGATTTATCGAAGTAAAGACCGAGGGTTCATATCATTTTTCATCCTTTACTCTCCGAAAAATGAGGGAACTATTTTTATACTGGTAGAACCGAGCTCGATTCTTGATCAAGCATCTGGAATAATAGACTAGCCTCGGCACATCTGTAAGAGATCGAAGTTATAGATGAAACCGAGCTCGATATCGAGGTTTAAAGTTCGACAAGACCATCAGATTTGCCCTCGAGTTTACTGAATGCATGACCGATCCTGCTTCTAACTGCCTCGAAGAAGAGCTTTGCCAACTCATCCGACAAGGATGCATGATTCTTGCCATTAACCAATTATTATGGCGAAAATCACGGAATTAAGTCAAAAAGGGAGCTAACGGTCTACATAATTCCTTATAAAATAATGCCTTAAAACCTATCTCCCTGGATATAAAAAGGGAACTGAGTAATTCTTGAGGTGGGGGGTAACATACATAGAAGAACAACATACTATTTTTCCCAGCTTTGTTCATATTATTCTGGCTTCAATAATATCATATCTAAATTTGAAGGAAGTTAACCTTGGCTTAAGTTGTTCAATCTGCATAGTTTGCATTTATTTTTCTATTTATTCTTCCATATTAAATCTGATTTCTCACTTTGTATCAAATTAGATCACTTATCCTTAAAATTGTGTATAAATTCAATTGTTATCCTATTTTGAGGGTAAACACAACTTATCTTCAAAGTCAAACGACAAAAGTGAGTGTGTGTGTGTGTGTGTGTGTGTGTGTGTGTGTGTATATATATATATATATATATATATATATATATATATATATAACTACTTTGTTTGCGAAGCAATATCGAATGACAGCAATTGGTTGAAGGTTTGTCTGTTAGTTAGTATATTGCCGCAAAAAGGAAATTGAAAAACTAGTAAGATTGCACATTCCAGTATCCCTTGGTAGCTTAAAACTTACTACTAGTAGGTAAACTAGTTTGTATCTAGTTCTCTCTCGTTATGCTTGTTCTGCACATCTTATATGTTACTCCATCGGTTTCAATTTAGATGACATATTTTCCTTATTAGTCTGTTAAAAAATATAATCACATATTTCTATAATTGAAAATAATTCAACTTGAAACTCTTCATTTTACTCATTTTACCCTTAATGAAAATTCTCTAATACGTGTCACTTTTTCTATTGAAAAAAAATAATCACATATTTCTCTAATACGTGTCACTTTTTCTATAGAAAATTCTCGATTATTGTGCCTTTTTTGGTCCAATGGGGGGTCATTCATGAACATAACACTCTGTGTTACACATTGCAAAGAATCAGAACCAAGAATTTTCATTTAGTTAGTCGGATAATTAGTCAAAACCTATGAGTCTGATATTAAGGGAATAATGTCACGCCCTTAGTTGTTAACTAAGTACACGTGTAGCACTTGATAACTCGCTCACAATCTTGCACGACTTATTCACTTTCTTGCTATGCCAAGTCAGCCTTACCATACTCAAGATCGTTAAAAGAATGGTAGAGCTAAAAGAATGATAGAAAGAACATAAGAGAACTGTTAAAGGAAGCTTTGTATTTGAGATAACTTGAATTGTTTGCTTAGTGAATTACAAATGGATGACCCCCTTTATTTACTAGTCTCCTATGGGCTAGAGTGTAAATATTAATTATTACACAAGTACTTAATATTTACAAGATAAGAGCTTTCTCTAGAATTATTTACAAGCCTAGAAGATTCCAAGGACTTTCCTAGAAAATCCATAGGCATCTACTATCTAGGGTCTTCAAAAGAAAATGTCTATGCTCTTCTAGAATCTTCTCACAAATACTAGGTTTCCTCCTATGTAAGCTTCCATATGGTATTAATATATGCCAAATGCTGCCTATGTGGCATGGTGACATGGCGGGTCATCACACTTTCCCCCACCTAATGTTGCGATGACTGCGCTGCAATGTTGTTGCATAAACTCTCGGATCTTATCTTTAAATTGCCATAAGTCTTCATATCGTTCCCACGTGGCCTCATCCGGAGATTGCCCCTTCCAATGGACGGGGAACATTGCAGTGGCTTTCTGCCCTTGTTTTCGCCTGGCCTAGTAATCAATAATAGCCTCAATCTCAAGGTCATGTGAGGTAGCAATAGTAATAGGAGCTCGACTTGATTGGCTCCTACTTGGATCATCCTTGTCTTCATGAAATGGCTTAAGCATGCTGGCATGGAAAATAGGATAGATCTTAAGATACAATGGCATGTCAAGATTGTATGAGATCTTGTCTACCTTGGAGACGGTCCCTTAGTTGCATGCCCCATAGTGCCTTGAACTGTCTTGGGTTAAATTTCAACATTACCATGTCCCCAACTCTATAGTCCATTGGACGCCGCTTACGGTTCGCAAACTTCTTTATCTTCTTAGCTACCTTATCCAAGTAGGACTTAGCATTGCCAGGTTGCTCCTCCCATCCTCTGGCCATATGATAAGCCCCCAAACTTTTTCCCTCAAATGCAACTGGTAATGAATGTGGAGTTTGTGGTTGTTGGCCTATGACTAGCTCAAATTGTGCCCGCCCCGTGGACTCACTCCGCTGTAAGTTATAAGAGAATTGGGCGATATCCAGGAGCCTTGCCCAATATTTCTGATGCGTGCTTATTTAATGCCTCAAGTAGCATTCAAGTAAGGCATTGACCCATTCCGTTTGTCCATCGGTCTGTGGGTGGAAACTAGTGAAAAAATGTAGTTTCGTGCCAAGTATGACGAATAGCTCTCTCCAAATATTTTCAGTAAAGCGGGGGTCTTGATCACTGATAATATGCCTTGGTAAGCCCCAATAATTCACTACATTCTCAAAGAATATCTTGATGGCTTCCTTGGCAGTGCAACTTGGTGAGGCGGCATATTTAGAAAATTTATTCACGACCACCATAATAGTACCATAACCATCGGACTTCGGTAGACAAGTGATAAAGTCCATAGTCACGCTCTCCCATGGATGCTCTGCGATTGGTAGTAGTTCCAAAAGTCCTCCGGGTTGTTGTTGCTCAACCTTGTCCTGCTGACAGACAAGACAAGTCTGCACATAACAATCTATGACATCTCGCATGTGTGGCCAATAGTAGACTGACTCAACCAAGGCCCTAGTGCGATGTTGGCCTGGATGACCAGCCCACATTGTGTCATGACTCTCCCTTATGATATGCCGTCTAATGTCTCCAAACTTAGGCACGTAGACTAGCCGACCCGTTGTAAGCAATATTCCGTCTTCTACCCAAAAACGTCTCGTCTTGCCCTGGTTGGCTAACTCGATAAGCTGTTTGGCTGCTGGATCATGCTGCATGCCTTATTTTATAGCCTCACGAATGTCCCAACTTGCTAAAGTGATGGAAGCAAGCTCGTCTTTCCTGCTCAATGCATCGGCTATAACGTTACCTTTGCCCAGCGTGTACTTCAGCACATAATCAAACTCGGACAATACATCCTGCCACCTAGCCTATTTTGGTGTGAGCTTCTTCTGCGTCTGAAATTAGCTAGTAACCACATTGTCATTCTTGACCATGAACCTCGACCCGAGCAAATAATGTCGCCATGTACTAAGCAAATGCACAATGGCAGTCATTTCTTTCTCTTGCACCGTGTAACGCCGCTCCGTCTCATTTAACTTACGGCTCTCAAACGCTATGGGATGCTTATCCTGCATCAGGACACCCCCAATGGCAAAGTCTGAGGTATATGTATGCATATCAAATGTCTTGGCAAAGTCAGGTAGTGCCAAGACTGGCTCCTATGTTATAGCTTCCTTAAGGCCTTCAAACACCTTTTGACAATGCTCTGTCCAAACCCATGACTTGTTCTTCTTTAGCAACTCAGTCAATGGTGTGGCTTTTGCTGAGTAGCCACTGATGAACTGACGATAGTAGTTAACAAGGCCAAGAAAGGATCTCAACTCAATTACCTTTATAGGTGCCTCTCACTCCTGGATAGCACGTACCTTAACCTCGTCCATGTGTAGCTCGCCATTGCTAATAACATGGCCTAATAAGTGCACTTTTGATTGTGCAAACTCGCATTTCTCCCTCTTGATCTATAGCTCGTTCTCCCGTAAGACTAGGAAAACCTTCCTTAAGTGCTCCACATGCTCCTCCAAGGAGTTGTTGTAGATGATTAATGGCTGGAGCTACTAAAGGACTATGATATCACTATTCTGTATCATCCCAAGAAAGCCAATGTGGTGGCCGATGCCTTGAGTAGAAAGGCGGTGAGTATGGGTAGCTGATAAGTGGGGATTTTGACTACTTATTAGCACATTTTTGCTTTCGATTTAGTCCAAAAGCGTTTAATTATGTTCCCAAAAACTGATGAAATATGCTTAATTGCTGGAATAGTGGAAATTGAGCCCCCAAGATGAAATCCAAAGAAGGAGTGAAATTGGGAAAAATCACTCTCTGACTGACAGGTATTGAGTGGGTACTTGGGTGTTGATAGCTATAATACACCCCGACCAATAAAATAAGTTTTAAAGTTTACAACCCAGTAGGTGAACACCTAAGTGAAGGTCATAGCCCTAGGCCTTTAATAACATTTGAAAAACAACCAAAAACACTTTCAAAGTATAAATTCATAGTTTGTAGTCTTCGTTTAAATTAAACCTAGAAACAACCCAAATTTGTGGAAGTCCACTTTGAGATAATTAAAGCTCACACACTATAATACATATTCCTAAGACTCATTCATAGCTCTCTGTGGAAAACTGACCCCGACTCCTTGTTGGGTATTACTATTGCATCGACCGTTTTCATATCCTCAAATAGAGGAGTGAAATTGGACGAGACCAATTTTTGGCGCCGTTGCCGGAGAGCTAAAAAACGGTATTAGCTATATATTTAGGTGTGTTTTTGGAATATCTTCTCTTCCTTCCTTGTTACTAACGTGTGAGTATTGTAGGTGCAATCATGGAAAACGACAAGCTCGGAAACATAGCCGTGGGGGTTGTAGACGTTGATGATGATGCAATGGATGAGGTCCCTCTTGAACCTCAAGCCAATAGACGAGGCCGACCGCCTCAAGACAATGTACCCATTCCACCCCCACCTCCACCACGAGCGGCTCCACACCGGGTGTTGCCGAATGAAGGGTATGCAAGTGCTATAGTCCCAACCCGTATTAGGGCGGGCAACTTTCAAATAACTAACATAATGCTCACTTGGCTCGAGCAACGAGAGTTCTTCACCGGTGCACCGGGTCAAAATGCATATAAAAACTTGAAGGGTTCATTGATATATGTTGGGGGAGCAAACAAACAAATGTCTCCGAGGATGCTTTGAGGCTAAGTCTTTTTCCCTTCTCTCTACGGGGGATAGCTTTAGATTGGTTGGAACGTTTGCCAAATCATTCCATTCATACTTGGGATGAACTAGCGGAGAAATTTATTTCAAAGTACTTCTCTCCCGGGCACATGGCCATTCTTCGGGATGAAATTCTAGCATTCAAGCAAGAGCCTAATGAACCACTACATGAGATATGGTAAAGATATAGGAAAATGGTGAAAGAGTTCTCCATCAATGATATGACGGAGAACATGATTCAACAAGCGTTCTATCGGGGGATCAATACCACCAACCAATGTGTAGTGAATCAACTTGCCGGTAAATTGATTTCATCATTTCAAATATCAATATGGGTTTAATTATCACTTCTTCTTCTTTTTCTCCCAATTTAAGCATGAGTAGCTAGATTTTCACTAGGTTTGTGATCCAACCCTAGTGTGTAAACTTAATGGGTGTTTGATTTATTGCTTGTTTATGGTTGGGTGTTGATTATCTAGCCTAGTTCTTGCTTTTATGTGAATAATTAATGGTTGCAAATATAATTTCATGCCTATTTGACTTGGTCTCTACTTGAGAAAGAGAGACTTAGTCTAGAAAAACTTGGCTAGCAAGAAATTGGGTCAATCGAGAGATTGATAAGCCCAATTAAAGGGTTGAACCTAGAGATAGTAAAACCCAACTTGAGCTTATCATCAATTGTTTTGTTCAATACTGTCGTCTAGGTAGACTACCACGAATTGATCAAGGTAGGGATGAAAAATCGTGTTCATAAGGTTGAAAAATGTGGTCGGTGCATTGGTTAAGCCGAAGGGAATCACCAACCACTCAAAGGTTCCATATCTGGTCACACATGTTGTCTTTGGCTCATCCTCTTCTGCAATGCAAACCTGGTAGTATCCCTTGCAAAGATCCACCTTGGTAAAGTACTTGGCTTGCCCAAGTCTATCGAACAAGTCAGCAATGAGCGGGATCGGGTACTTATTCTTCACTATGACCTTATTAAGTGCTCGGTAGTCTATGTACAAGCACAGTGATCTGTCTTTCTTCTTCTGGAACAATACTGGTGGGCCGAAAGGTGCCTTTGATGGACGAATGTGACCAGCATCTAGCAGCTCTTTCAATTGTTTCCTAAGCTCCTCTAGCTCGGACGGTGCCATATGATATGGGGAAAATGCGGGTGCTTTAGCCCCTGACTCCAACTCAATCTTGTGATCCACCTCTCGCCTAGGAGGAAAGTGCTTAGGCAACTCCTTGGGCATGACATCTTTGTTTTCCTCAAGCAACTTCTCTATGCAAGGCGGCAGTGTCTCTTGAAAACTCTTGTCTTCCTCCAGACTTGCGATGGTTGCCACGAACGTTGGCTCCCCCTTCTTGATCCCCTTGACAACTTGCATAGCTGAAATTTGTGCTTGGCTGTGTCCGTGTGGTATAATCACTGTAGGTATCATGAAAGATCCTTCTCGCTCCATAACCAAGAGACATTGGAGGTAAGGGTCGATTAAAGTATGACAATCTCTAAAGAACTATTGCCCCAATATGACGTCAAAGATATCCATAGCGGTTACGGTAAAGTTTGTCATACCTTTCCAAGTTCCCAATTTGACACCAACTCCATTAGCTACCCCACGAGCATTCTGTACCTCAACATTCACAGTCTTGAAACGAGAGTTAGTTGGAGTAAGCTTCAATTCTAGTGTCTTTGCGGCAGCCTCAGTTACGAAATTATGAGTTGCTTCAGTATCCACCATTGCACGACCAGGCTTGTTGTTAATGGTGAGATCTACGTATTGATTGCCATTCTTGGTAGGTTAGATAGATTGCTTCATGACAGCACCACATAATCCGATCATACTCAACTGTGCGGTTCCCAAACTCTCTCCTTGCGGCTGCTCCTTCCATTCACGGATCTTGGCGCTGAGGCTCTTTAGGTCGGGACAATTCCTGAAGCTGTGTGGCCCTCCGCATATGTAACATCCCTTCTTCTTGGCCTGCGCCTTTTTCTTGGCGTATCCCTGACAGCCACTCGACTTTTTGGAATCTTGAGTCTTGTAGTATTGTTGTTGTATCTCCTTTCCTTTACCACGATCTACCCCACCTTTGACATAGTTAAACTTTATTTCTTTGCCTTTGCCTTTATCGTGCTTGTCATGCCTGAAATTCATCAATGATTTGGCCTCCACTATGGCTTGGTCTATATCTGCGACTTGCCGGCATTGCAACTCCTACTTAGCCCAATTTTGTAACTCGTCCATGAAGTGGAACAACAAGTCATCATTGGTCAGGTTGGGGATTTTAAGCATAAGGGTAGTGAACTCCTTGACATAGACATGTATGCTCCTTGTTTGCTTCAACTCCCTAGACTTGCGCCTTGCCTCGTATAAGACATTATTTGAAAAGAATTGTCTCTTAAACTCGGCTTTGAACTGATACCACGTGCTAATAGTACATAGACCTTTATCCACGTCGGCCATCTTCCTTCTCCACCATAGCATGGCAGTCTCTGAGAGGTACAACACTACAGTATTGATCATGGCCTCGTCGTCCCTTACTTTGTCGTGCCTGAAGTAGTTCTCTAAGAGACAAAGGATGTTTTCCACTTCTTGTGCATCACAACCATCTTTGATCACCGAGGGTTTGGGAGCCTTAATCTTGGCCTCCCTCGTCACCACAACATTGTTGGCTGCCTCGATCGCGCCATGCTCCTCTAGTGACTCTATCTTTGGCTTCATAGCATCGATAGTACTCAAAACCTCCATGAGTATGCACTCTAAGGCAGTGATGGTTTGCCTTAGTTCCATCTCGGTATGTGTACGTCCCTCAAAGATATTTCGGATACTCTCAATCTCTTCAAGAGTGTGCCCCTCAAGAACGCTAAGGGTGCCTTCCACCTTCCCCAAGCATTGGCCAAAGATCTCCACGGCGTCCATCCCCGCGTTCATCTTCATCACCCACTCTTTACCGAGCGACACGTGTTCGGGCAGGACCTCCACTTCATCCTCGCTCGCCTCAGTGGAAGATGGTTCTTGGGATGTAAGCCCTTCTTTTGACAAAACCTCGGGTGGCACCTCCTGGCTCTTGTTGGTGGAATTCCTCTTTTTGTTATGGCTACTCTTGCCAACAGCATCTTGGATGACGTTGGCTTGGATGTTGGCAGCGTTAATTTCTCCGTCGTTCGCCATTCTCTTAGTTGCAACCTTTGCTCTGATACCACGTTGTCACGTCCTTAGTTGTTAACTAAGCACACGTGCGGCACTTGACAACTCGCTCACGATCTTGCACAACTTGCTCACGTTTTTGCACAACTTGCTCATGTTCTTGCTATGCCAAGTCAGCCTTACCACACTCAAGATCGCTAAGATAATGGTAGAAAGAACACAAGAAAATTGTTAAAGAAAGCTTTGTATTAGAGAAAACTTGAATTGTTGGCTTAGTGAATTACAAATGGATGGGCCCCTTTATATACTAGTCTCCTAAGGGCTAGAGTGTAAATATTAATTGTTACACAAGTCCTTAATATTTACAAGATAAGGGCTTTCTCTAGAATTCTCTACAAGCCTAGAAGATTCCAACGACTTTCCTAGCAAATCCATAAGCATCTACTACCTAGGGTCTTCCAAAGGAAATGTCCATACTTTTCTAGAATTTTTTCACAAATAATAGCTTTCCTCCTATGTAAGCTTTCATATGGTATTAATATATGCCAAATGGTGCCTATGTGGCATGGTGACGTGGCGGGTCATTACAGTAAACTCCAATTTTCCCTTTATTTTCGACCAATAATAATACTAAGAACGAATTAAGTGAAGGCGGGGTCTATTTGAATTTTTGAAAACTTTTAGGGCTGACTTAAAGCTCAGCAAATGAAAAGTTTTCCTCTTCGTTGAATCTATCAAAGCTTGAGCTTTAACTCCCAACTTTTCCATTCCACATCAAAACGAAAACTCAGCAATCTTAGGGCATGTTAAATTGTACTATAATTGTGTGAAAAAATTATTTATACTGTCAGTCATAAAATAAGTCATTTTTTATAAGATGTTCACATGTTTCCGTGCCCAAATTAATCATCATAAGCTTTTGATCGAACCACAACCTAAACCAGCGGACTGGTAGGTGCAGAATCTTTTTATCGCTAATTAAAGTGAAGGTGTACAAATATATTTGACTGTGTTGATATTTTTTTATATAAGTTTATTCTGAACGCATTTTATCTGATCTTGAGATGATCCTCTGCCGAGATTTAGGTAATCTTTCAATTTAGTAGGATTAACATAAAGACTTTCATGATTTTAGGAACGAAGAGAGTATTTTGAAGATACTGAAAGATCTTCAAAAAATTTGAAAGTATACATAAAGAACAACGAAAGCAAAAGAGAATTGTTAGAGTTAAGACAATTTGGTTCTTTTTAAAATAATATACTTTCGTAAAATACTCCTCTAATCAGTGGCAATTGCAGCATTTTCTTGAATCAGTTCAACTGAACATAGTATTTTTGATATATATATATATATGCAAAAATCACTAAAAGTTTAACAAGTGTCGCATCCGTTTCAATTTATGTGAATATATTTTTTTTAGTCCGTATCAAAAAGAATGATCACTTTACATATTTGAAAATAATTTTTATTTATGTAACGATTTATGTCCTCACAAAATATATATACCATATTTTACACTACAAGTTCCAAAGTATTTTTTTCTTCTTAAATTTTATGTCCAATCAAATAAGTTCACGTAAATATCTCTCTAGAGAATATTACGCTAAACTCATAATTTCAAAAGCACAATAGATTCAACACTAATAAGAATGTCCTTAAAGATAATTAAGGAAACAGTTGAAGAAGGAACAAATTCTTAATCCTTTTTCCAACTAAAACAATATTCGCAGAACAGAAAATGACTTATCATGAACTCTAAGCCGGCCGTTATATATAGGAAGCGCCTCTTGTTAAAAAATTATTCACCAATAATTAACCAAAGGAACAAAAAGAAACAGTATACGAAAAAAGAAAGAAAAAATGTCTTGGGTCATTCGTACAGGTGTAAGCCTTACACTGACTGAAGAGCAAGTGAAGGGTATGTTAGCAAGCAAGAACTCAGGGTATCTTCTTTTGTTGTTGTTGTCGTCGTCCTACTTTTTGTTTGAGATCCAAAGATCCTTGTAGTTGTAGGGTCTTTTGGGAGTTTTAATAAGTATTTGTACTATGTAACTGTCATATGTCGTACATGTCTATGTTTCGCGTTTTCTATGTAAATTTTGTTCTTGTAGCCAAATGATATAAGCTATCTTCGATATTTTCTTCTAAGTTATCCCTATGAGCTTTCTTACCTCCTGTACGGGTAAGCAGACGATCCAAAAATTTAAATTTATGGGTTCTTACAAAAATCTTATGTTAATATACAATAATGGATTAACGGATTGGGTTTCAAGCTAAATATTCTTATACATTTAATTTAATGAATTTTTCAATACAAATACCGGATCTAGACAAAAGTTACTGGGTTCACGAGAACTCGTAACTAATGTACTAAATTCGCCCTACAGGTATGTAATATTGACGTGGAGCTTTTATTTGAGATAGTTTAATCATGTCATATATAGATATCAGATGCGTCGATTTGTACTTGAGAAGGCCATGATGATTCAATTAGGTGTTAAAATGAAATGAAGCAGATCACCTAAACTAATAGTTCTAAGCTCTCTCCGACTCCATGCAATGGTAAATCATGATCTTTGTCGCGCTTGAGGTTTTCAATATAATATGATATACATTAAATACAAAAAGTAGGCATTATTGGAACATAAAATGATTAAGTAAATGATTGATTACACACATCCACATATATAGAAAAATTTGTGAAAGAGTTTAGTCGGGACAAGTCTTATTTAGGTGACCTTTTAGGGTAAGAAGCTATAATTATTAGATTTGCTCCCTAAATCACTGGCCCATGTCAGGGCACAAAGTTTGTCACGTCGCACTATCTCAAGTTATTTTATCTCCATCTCACCTCCCTTTTCTATTCAAAGATTCTTGAGATTTCTTTCTCCGAAAATCGTCCAAACTATATGGTCTTGTTGTGATCCTTAATTACCCGTATGAGAAAGACTCATCAAAAGTTGAAATTCGAGGATTTTCAAATGTTGAAACTTGTTCAATATTGAGAATACTAGCAAAAGTTTACAAAGTGGGCGAGAAGGAGATTAAAGCAGTGTTAAAGATATACTTGCATGTGACTTTGCCTACAATTTTGGAATAATATAAATTCTCAGAATCATTCTCGGCTAGGCGTAGACTACTTTTAGGTTCAATTCACACTTATCTTAACACCAA
The DNA here is from genome assembly GCF_000390325.3 of Nicotiana tomentosiformis. Taxonomy (NCBI): domain Eukaryota; kingdom Viridiplantae; phylum Streptophyta; class Magnoliopsida; order Solanales; family Solanaceae; genus Nicotiana; species Nicotiana tomentosiformis. The sequence goes on along the minus strand of NC_090815.1, from coordinate 120,097,731 downwards.
AAGATACGCAAACGGATTGAGAAAGGCATAAGTTCTCTCTCTATATGCTAGTATGTGTATCATACTTGTCTAAGACTAAAAATGGATAAGAATAGAATTTATACGAGGTTTTAAGGGAATATGGACTAATTCAATACAAGTGATTAATGACGTTAGATAAATCAAATAAAAGATATAATAAATAACCAAACCAATCATGATAGTGAGTCTGAGCTCGGTTAAAGACTTAACAAGGAACCTGCCTTCGGTTCCGAGTTTGCACTTATGAAGAACTTATGAACAAAAATAAGAACTTTGAATGACTTTTAGAAACAGAGAGAACAAAAGTATATTGCTTTGGTATGCGTGTTACAGTGTGTGTAATGAATAATTAGCTTCACCTTTATATAGTAGGGGAGTTTTACCCTAGATACAATCTTAAGAAAGATAAAAATCTTCCTTTTCGCTAGTCACTGATTTTCCGCCAATATGGACCGAGATTCACATCGTGATATCCGGTTGGGCACGGATATCCCGACCCTTTGTTAATCGTGTGCGGTCTTTTGGTAACGCTCTCCGAGGTCTCGAGACTCGAACCAGACCCGAGGGACGTGGTCTCGATGGGTCCGAGGGCAGGTGTTTTGCTCGGGCCCTGATACGGGAGGCTCCTGGTTCTGATTTCGATTCCTTGCAGTAGGTTTAGGAACTACCTGTATACAGATAGTCCCTTCGTTTCTTAGAGAGTAGGTTTGCCGAAACGGTGGGAAACAATAGAGTTCTCCGGTTCCTTCCTTCGTATGTTACGACGAAGGAGCCGATACGTCCCATCAGTCGCGTCGTTCTGACTTCGCACAGATGTCGGTCATCGGCTGGTTGCCTCTGAATGCGAAGCGTCACCTTTTTTCCTATAAAATCTTCCATCCTTTGTTCTTTTTCTACTTTTCGACCAAGTTTTTACCTTTGAGTTTTCTAGCTATCATCAAACTTCTTCCAAACCTTCATATCTTCATCCTTATTCTTCAACTTTCATAGTGATTTCTAGGTTTTTACCCAGATTTCCTTCAAATCTTCATACTCTATTCTTCATCCTTCAAACTAGTTCTTTCAAACCTTTGCCATCTTTCTTTAAATTTTCTAATTTCTCCAGATAATAATGGCTAAAACATCCATATCCGTTCGTCAACAAGTCGCCACTTCATCTTCCCAACCAGTCGGCGATACTGAGGCGACTGCTCTTGAAGTAGTAGCCCTTGAAATGGCTTCCCCCGAGGTGGCTGCCAATGTACCGACCCCCGAGCCTCCTTTGAAAATATTTATTCCCGGGGATTGCTCAATTACAGGCGACTTTAAGGTCGAGAAACCCTCACACAAATAGGATAGGGGTGAAGAAGCATCGAGCTACATATCCTCTGTAACCGAAGATGTTCTTCCCGTGGTCCAAAAGGACTGCAATTGGAAAGACAAGGTAGTAATGACGTCCTCGAGCCCGAGGATGTCATTACTACCCGCGTGGAGGGGTACTTAAGTGTTTACACTTTCTCCTTCACATTAAGCTTGTTGGACGTGATTGTTCTAATTGTTGCAAGAGGTACGAGATGTGCCTCGGGCAAATCCATCCATCTCTATAGAGGATCGTAATCTTCCTCCGCCACTTCGTGGATAAGACAGAGTCTCGTTGGTTCACGATCGATCATTTACTTCATCTATATAGTCCCTAAATTTTCTGAGAGGGACTGATCAAGCTTACTCGTCGTGCTAGCAAGGCCCCCTTTTCGAGCATTGATAAAGACCGAGACCGGGTCTAGCAGGGAAGCTTCATTCGGGTGAAGACCAAAGACGTGATTCCCCCCCCCCCCCAAATTTCATGCCTTTCCTTGAGAAGTGGAACACAAATCGTAAGTGCAGTCTCTCCTTTTTTATTTTATATCTCTTTTTTTTTATTTCTCCCTTCTCATTCATACTTATGATTGGGCAGCAGTCGCCCGGGTTCCAAATGCAGTCCCCCGGCTAAAGGAATGAATAAAAGGCATCTGTACACAGATGACGTACTCCGAACGTGCATAGAGAGGTCTTTCAAAGGGCCAATGGGAGGCCCGTTCTCATGGTAAGGTATCTCTCTAAATAGTTAATTTCATGCTTCTTACTTTCATTATACTGAATTTCCTTCCCCTTTGTTGTTATAGGTTTGCCTAAGACTACCGAACTTAGGCCTTTAGAAGGGTACATGGACGTGCCCTTGTCTATTGATCCCTCTATTGCAGGGCAGCCCGGGGCTGCCGCGAAGGAAAAGATGAAAATGAAAAGGAAACATTCTGGCTCCCCAGGCCCTGAGGTGAAGAAACCCAAGAAGAGGGTGGATTGCAAGCCTAGAAAATTCTTTAGCTCCCGAGTGCCAGACACTGAGTCTCTTCTCTGGCTTAGTGACAAGCCGGAGGAAGATCTCATTTTAGTCATTCGAGGGGGAAACTCGTAATTCCGACCTCCCTCAGACTCGAGAGGGTGATATGGAGACCCAGGGTGGGACTCCCTAAAACACCGACTCTGCCCAGAAGGAAGCGCCCGGTATAAAAGAGACTTCATGGACGCCCTTCTACATCGAGTCCATGCTCAAGGAGGCCCAAGCGGGAAAAGAGAAGTACAACAAAGGGGTCCATGGCACAGACGATCCCCTTCATTCATTTTTCGACGTTGTGGACTCATCCTCTTTGGAAGATTTCTCTGGGCTGAATGACCTAGAAGTTCTGAAGAACACATCCTCGGAAGCTGGCGGGGCGAGTTCGAGCCCGAAATTGATCGACCAGTTCCCTTCTCCGATGTGGACCCTAGTAGCAAGAGATCGATTATTCTGACCGTCCTGGAGGATGCCCATGTCCTGTATGCTCTCGTAAGGATAACTAGCTACCTCTGATGCCTGGTGACCGAGGAAGATTAGGCAAAAATGAATGAGGTGAACATGCTGTGCCTTTTTAATGAGGCATAGCAGGCGCTGAACCAGGTACTACAACTTTACTTCGGTTTTGATTTTTCCCATGTTTTTATCTTTTTGAAGGCCTCGGTACTTCATCAAGAGAGCTTTCTTTGCTATCAATTCGAGGTCAATCATCTCGAGCTCGAGGCCAAGGAGGTTGCCTAGAAATGGAGATGTACAAGCTTCTCAGTGAGTAGCAAGAAGGGATCATTAAGGACCTTCAAGCCGAGCTGGGTGGGGCTTAGAAAGAAGCATCGGTCCTAAGGCAGGAGCACGCCGAATTTGTTGAAAAGGTAAAGGTCTTTGAAGTTAGAAACGAGGAACCAGTCGTAGTGGTTAATGACAATACCCTGTAGGTTCAGCAGAAGATCGACCAGATCGACCAACTCCGAAAGGAGATGGACAAAATCCAAGTCATGGTTGACATGTGGAAAAGCAAGATGGATCTGCTAGCCTCGGAGAAGAAAATCGCCCAAGTGAAACTGTCTTCAGTAGAGGTTCAACTTCGGGTGGAGAAGGAGAGAGATGATAATCATGCTCAACTAAGTGAGGATCTCTGAACACAATTAGGCTCGGCCATCGCTGAACGGGATGCCCTTGGTAAAGAGCTCGAAGAAACAAGATGGTGGCTCAATAGAAGGTCGATGTCAAAGAAGACAAGGCCCACCTGAAGACCATTGATGTGTACGTGAGGCGACTATCTCTAAGGGAAACCATCGAGGAAATCCATGTCCGAGGTTTTTACCTGTCTGCCGATATCGAGGAGGCAAAAGGACTTGAGGCTGAGGTGAAGAAGCTAGCTGAGACCGAAGGTGAGGAGGGCTCCGAAGAATCCAATGTCCATGATGGTTCTGGTGACGAATCGGGATTCAGTGAAGATCATGCGTGAATGCCTTTGGATCTTTTAATTTTTTGTGTTGTGTACATATTTTTTGTTCATTTTGAGGCCGTTTTTATTGGGCCTTTATAAAGATATTTCAAAAAATATAAAATATTCTCCTTTTGGAAATTTTAACTTTTTAATCATCTTTTCACAATTTTCATTTATGGTTCCTTAGAATAGAATAAAATTTAGTAATAGGTCATCTATTTTTTGGAGGTCCAAACGGAACCCGACCTCGATGTAAACTTTTGTTTGCTCGAAGCTTTGAAAACATGCATGGACCAGAAGTTTTCCAAAAATACTTAAGTGTTCTTAGACGATGCTTTTGTTGAGGGTAACCTTTTGGCAGGTTTTGAATATTTATTGAGGGCCTTACATTTTGATTACGAGCTTCGGACGTCTCCAAAACATTTTTAGGGCGGTCGTAGCCTTTTAGGTTTAGGCACTACCTATTAGGTTTTGTGCCTCCGGGTTTTGATAAACCGAGCTGTCCGGACGACAGTCCCCGAGTGGGGGCATCCCATGTGATGGAATAGGGGTAGCCCTTAGGCTTGATACTCCCCGAGTAGAGATATCCCTTAGGCTCGATGCTATAAGAGGCAGCATTTGTAATAGCAAGGTAGAAACTTGACATGACCCAATTTCACATGTTGTAATGGTGCCTATCTCAATACTAGGCAAGCCGATAACCTCAATAAAATACAATGTCTTTTAACTTTGAAAACATAATATTTGAATTCAATAGAAAACCTCACAATTTCAGATACAAAACACTCCCAAAACCCGGTGTCATTAGTAGATGAACATCTAAATGATAACAAGTTTTAAAATATAGAACAATACAATAAATGAAAGGAAAAGAATCAAGGTCAACGGACACCAAGTAACTACCTTGATAGTCTCCAACTGATAACACTCTGAGATCTAATAGTTGCCGTATCCGGAAGCACCTGGATCTGCACACGAGGTTTTAGTATGAGTACAACCAACTCAATAAGTAATAAGACTAGCCTTTCGGCTGAAAGTAGGGACTAGCTCAGCAAGTACAGTCCAGTATAGAAATAACTGTACAAAAATGTAGGCATGCTTTCATGTTCAACAGCTAAACTCAGCACTGTATATTGCCAATCCAGCCCAGAGAATATCTATCCAATATATATATACATCAACTGACAGTCAATGACTCAGTACCGTATAAGGCCAATCCAACACATGGAGTAAATTTATCCCCAAATATAAATGACTCAGACAAGATCTATGTGCAGGGAAAATTCATCATAATTATAAATAAATAAGGCAAGTCCGTGCCCTAGGAAGTCCATCCCAAATATAAATAAGTAAGGCAAGTCCATGCCCTGGGAAGATCATCCCGAATATAAATCATCTACGCTCACTGTAGGGGGTGCACACTCTGGAAGGGATCCTTCAGCTCAAGCGTGATATAAAGTCGGTATGGCCTGCTGCAGGCGGGCAACCCCGATCCATATAATAATAAAGCTTATAAGGCCTGCTGCAGGCGGGCAACCCCGATCCTTAGAATAATAATAATGTATAAAGCCAATATGGCCTGCTGCAGGCGGGCATCCCCGATCCCGTTAATATACTCACAATGGATGAACATGACTGAGCATGAAATGTATATTTTTAAACAATTAAATTCAACAGCAACACGACCTTATGGGTCCCAAAATATCGGCACGTAGACTAAATATGATCTTTAATAGGAGTCTCAACTCAAATTCCCTAACACGTGGAGAATATTTGGATAATAACATGATTCTTTAATTTTACAACTCCACAGAATTTATTTAAGTCACAATTTCGATGGTGCACGCCCACACGCTTGTCACCTAGCATGTGCGTCACCTCCATCAATTGATATAACTAAAAATTTTGGGATTCATTACCCTCAGAACCAAGTTTAGAAATATTACTTACCTCAAACCGTGTAATTCTTTACTCCGCTATACCATTGCCTCACGAATCGGCCTCCGGACGCCTCGAATCTAGTCACAATTAATTCGATTCAGTCAATACAAATTCTTGAAATCTTTTTTAAAGAAAATATACCACTCGGCTTGATGCCTTGTGGTGAATATATAAATACTAATCTAAAATAGGAATCCAGTTTGTATATAAAAATTAATTAAGCACATAAAACGGTATAAAAAAAAGCAATATTCTAGCTATTACAAAAGTTTTAATTGGACAGATTCCAGCCAAAGGCGTAGTATGTATATTGTAGCCCATTGCAAAACCTCTGTGTAGCACCTCAACGCTCTCACCAGGTTCCATGTTTTACGAACCAAAAAGGTTAGGATATCCTGAATCTTCAACGTACTCCTTGCATAGCTTAGTCTGTCCAATAATATGCTGATGCGCGTAACTAATTATGACACCTTTGTTTTCCTATCGTGGCATATACCATTTGCATATCATGGCTGTTGTATATTCTGAAGAAAACACACCACAGTAAAGAGGTTGAACTCATCTATTGTTCCTTGTCGATCACTATAAGGTTAATCAGCAGACGAAGAAAAATAATGTTCCCTGGTATCTGTCTAGGCAAATTGGTTGAGCTGCAACTGAAACAACGGTTAACATGCTGGCCACATTGCACTTGCAACCATTATTAGAACTTGTACAGAGTACCTGCAAAATTGACAAATGACTTATTGCCAGATAATTTCACAGTTTATGATTCTTGATGCTGGCTTCAGTGACGTCTTTTCCGCGGTTCTTGTGTGTACTGGTAAAGAGTATGTTACGAGGTCAGCTGCTACAATCTTGAACTTGGATGTCCAGTTGTTTAGGATTAATATTCATGAAGAGTTTAATATGGCCTGCTCCTTCTGTGGTTGAGGAGTTTTTTTGACTGATGATGTATATTTCACTTAGCGTCTCTCTGGAATTACGAGAATTGTAACATCATCGATCCTTTGATTTCCAGTTTTGGATGAGCTTGTTAGTTCTATCATAACTTGCTGCTACTTTCTTGTGAAGAAGTAGTTGCGATGATTATTGCGAAATATGCTCAATTCGGAGCCTTCTTTTGCAACTCTAATCCTTAGATTAGGAGTTTGAGACTTGTCGAGGTTTAGTAGTTTCCTCCCTTCACTAGTCATCTCTATGAACGAGTGAAGTATAGTTGATCCTGCAAAATTGAAAGCATTGTAGCTATATAAATGCCACTATATTGCCTTCTCTATAGACATGTTGAAATATCACATTAAGGTGTTCCCTCAATCACCTAATCTTCTGCACTGGTGTCACCCATTGCCCTTCGATGACTTTTTTCAAAACCAAAGAATATATCTCAACTATTAGTGGATGAAGGTCATGCGTCATACAATATTCCAACCCTTGAAGTATTGCTTTTGCTTCAGCTACAACATTAGTGGTCACTCCTATGTTATCCGCCTTTGCATACATTAGATCTCTTGCTTCATTTCTAACATAGAAACCAATTGAACTAGGCCCTGGGTTGCCCTTCGATGACCCATCTGTATTACATTTATACCATCCTGCATCTGAGGGCTACCATGTTACTCTTTTGGTGAGCAATACAGGTTTCTATGCTTCAAAGTAACGGATCATATCTGGCCATAACACATGAATGTGTATTAACCATGGATGCCTAACTCCTGCTAGGTAATGAATTGTCTTGTTGATATCATCAATGACTCGATTAGTAGAGACAGTTCCCCTATTTTTCCCTGTATTCCTTTTTTTCCCATAGTTCCCATGTAAAGACTGCTGGTGCTGCTTGAAAGAGAGGTTTCAACTTTGGGCAGCATTTTACATTCCACCATGCTCTTTTTACTTGTTTTATTTGAACTAGTGATATAATAATTCTAGTAGCTGCTAGAATGTTTTCCATACTTTTGAGGTGGAGCTTGTTAGATAGATGTGTTCAAAGGTCTCCTCCTATGGATGTCGGCAACACCAACATCTAGAGACGTGAATATATCCTTGTCTCCTCAATAGCTATCAGTAGATAACTTATGCCTCCACAATATCCACAAGAAGAATGATATTTTGAATGGCAATCCTTTAGTCCACATTTATTTATACTCTTGATTAGGGGCTGCCCTGTGCCTCAGAATTTGCCAAGCACTGTTGACTGTGAATTTGCCTGAAGATGTTGGCATCCAGTAAGGTCTGTCTCACAGTTCTTCAGTGTCATCAAAATGAACATTTTGTATAATATTGTCAGCGATATCTTCAGGAAAGCTTTGATGTATCAGTTGCTCATTCCATGCTCTTTCTTGCCTCTATTGTACCACGTCTTGCAGTTCTTCATCTATTGGAAATTCTGGCTGTAGAACATGATAGAGTGCACCTATTCCTGTCCAGTTTTAATGCCATATACTTGTTATTCCACTCTTCATCTCCCATATGATTTCATGTTCTACTTCTTCCCTAGCATTCAACATTTGTTTCCATACATGCAAACCTTGTCGGAATTGTACTATTGTTGGATGCTCTTTTTTTGTAATACTTGTTCCACATGAAGTTTGACCAAAGTGATTTTGATGTCCTAAAACTCCACCACAACTTAGAAAATAGAGATCTCGAAACATCGTCTAATGATCTAAAGCCAAGGCCACCTTCTTCTATAGGAAAGCATAGTTTCTGCCAACTTGCCCAATGTCTACTCCACCCTTCTTCCTTTGTACTGCAGAAGAATCTTGCAAATATTTTATGTAAGTGTGTCAGGACGTTCTTAGGAGGGTCAAGAACAAATAGCATGTGTATTGGCATGCTTTGCAGGACAATAGTAATTAGTGTGGCCTCCCCTCCAAATGGTAAGAGTTTGCCTTTCCAAGAATGTAGTTTAGCCTTCATCTTTTTGATAAGATCTTCATAGTATACCTTTCTTCTTCTAGTTTAGAAAATTGGGCATCCTAAGAATCTGAAAGGAGATTGTCCTCTTGTGAAGCCCGTGGTATGACCAACATCTTGAAATAACATGTTTGTAGTATTGGCATGTATGAAGTAAGAACTTTTGGCTCTATTTATCTGCTGTCTTGAGATCTGTTCATACCCTCTTAATACTGTCATGTTCTTATTCAAGGAAAGTTGATATGCAGATGCAAATATTGTGGTATCATCAGCTTATGCCAAATGGTTAACTGGATCAGTCCATTTGGGCATGCCAAATCCCACAAATGATTTATCATCAAACAAAAATGAAAATATGAAAATACTATTTTCTAACAAAAATTCAAAATTTAACTCAAAAATGCCCGTGGGGCCTACGTCTGGGAACCCGAATAAAATTATAAAATATGAACGCTCATTCAACCACGAGTTCAACCATACCAATTTCACTAAATTCCGACATCAACTCGACCCTCAAATCTTCAAATTAAACCAAGAGGGTTTTCTAAATTTTTTCCAACTTAAATCACCAATTAAATGTTAACAACAACCAAGAATTAGGGTAATATGACTAAAATTGAGTTAAGAACACTTATCCCGTTGGTTTTCTTGAAAATCTCCCAAATATCGCCTCTCCCGGAGCTCCAAATCGGTAAAAATAGAAAGTGGGATGAAGTCTCATTTTCAGATCTTAAACTCTCTACCTAGTTATTTCATATATGCGATTGTGGACCAAGTCCTGCGATCGCGAAACACAAATTTCACAATGCCCATATTAAGCTTACGGGATCACGGATAATGCCATGCGATCGCGAAGCACAGCTTCTCAGACCCACGCGATCGCGAAGCACAAACTTGTGTGACCCCTCTGTTACCTCACTTCCTCTACGCGAACACGACATGCCTCACGTGTTCACAAGGCATGAACTACTCCAGCTACGCGATCGAGGTCCTCCCCACGCGATCACATTGAACAAACACTCAGCAGTCCCAATTAAACCTACGCAATCGCAAAAAATCCCAAGCAATTGCAAAGCACAAAAACTTTCACTGCCCAGCTAAGCCTACGCGATTGTGGACCAACTCATGCGATGACATACGAGGAAACCAGACATGTGCACCAAAAAACATCGGCAAAGCACCAAGTCCAAAAATTGATCCGTTAACCATCCCAAACTCATTCGAGACCCCCGGGACCTCAACCAAATATACCAATAAGTCCCAAAATATTATACAAATTTAGTCGAAACCTCAAATCACATCATACAACACTAAAAACACGAATCATACCCCAATTCAAGCCTAATGAAACTAAGAAATTCTAACTTCTACATTCAATGTCGAAACCTATCAAATCACGTTTTGTAGGACCTCAAATTTTGCACATAAGTCATAAATAACATAACAAACTTATTAAAATTTTCAAAACTAGATTCAAACCCCGATATCAAAAAGTCAACTTCCCGGTCAAACCTCCAAGCTTAAATTTCTATTTTAGCCATTTCAAGTCTAATTCATTTACGGACTTCCAAAAAGTTTTTCGGACATGCTCCAAATTCCAAAATCATCATACGGAGCAATTGAAATCATCAAAACTCTATTCGGGCGGCAAAACTCCAATCTGGAGTCATTTACACATAAGTCAACATTCGGTCAACCTTTTCAACTTAAGTTTTTATTTTGGAGACTAAGTATCTCAATTCATTTCAAAACCTCACCGGACTCGAACCAATTACCCTGGCAAGTCACATAACCACTCTAAAGCATAAATTGAGAAGTAAGTGGGGGGAGGGGAACGTGGTTGTAATACTCAAAACAACCGGCCGGGTCGTTACATTCTCCCTCTCTGAAATAAACGTTTGTCCTCGAACGGGTTTAGAATTATACCTGGAATCTCAAATATGTGTGGATATTTGCTCTGCATCCCACTCAGTCTCCCATGTAGCTTCTCCGACTGGCTGGCCTCTCCATTGCACTTTCACTAAAGATATATTCTTTAATCTCAACTTTTGAACCTGCCGGTCTAAAATGGCCACCGGCTCCACATCATAAGTCAAATTACCATCCAACTGCAGTGTGCTGAAATCCAAAACATGAGACGGATCTACGACATACTTCTGGAGCATAGATACATAAAATACTGGATGAACACTCGATAGACTAGGCGGCAATGCAAGTTCATAAGCCACCTCTCCAATCTTCTTAAGCACCTCAAACGGCCCAATATACCGAGGATTCAACTGGCCCTTCTTCCCTAACCTCAACACACCTTCATGGGTGAAATCTTGAGCAGAACCTTCCTCCCAACCACGTAAACAACATCACGGACCTTCCAGTTGGCATAACTCTTCTGTCTAGACTGCGCCGTGCCAAGTCGATCCTGAATCAATTCAACCTTTTCCAAAGCATCCTGAACTAAATAAGTACCCAATAGCCTAGCCTTACCCGGCTCAAGCCAACCCACCGGAGATCTACATTGTCTCCCATGTAAAGCCTCATACGGGGCCATCTAAATGCTCGATTGGTAGCTGTTATTGTAGGCAAACTCTGCAAGTGGCAGAAACTGATCCCAAGATCCATCAAAATCAATGACACACGCGCGTAGCATATCCTCCAATATCTGAATAGTGCATTCTGACTGTCCTTCCATCTGAGGGTGAAATATTGTACTCAACTGAATGTGTGTACCTAATTCTCGCAGCACTGCTCTCCAAAAATATGATGTAAACTGCGTTCCCCAATCTGAAATGATGGACACTGGTATATCATGTAGGCGAAAAATCTCGCGGATGTAAATCTCAGCCATCCGCTCCGAAGAATAAGTAGTACCGACTGGAATAAATGTGCAGACTTGGTCAACCGATCTACAATCACCCAAACAACGTGAAACTTACTCAAAGTCCGTAGCAGTCCAACTACAAAATCCATGGTAATATTCTCCCATTTCCACTCCAAAATTTCATGTTTCTGACCAATCCGCCCGATCTCTGATGCTTGTACTTCACTTGTTGACAATTTAAGCATCGAGCTACAAACCCAACTATATCTTTCTTCATATTTCTCCACCAATAATGCTTCCTCAAGTCCTAGTAAATCTTAGCGGTACCCGGTTGGATGGAATACCGCGAACTGTGGGCTTCTTCAACAATCAATTCATGCAGCCCATGCACATTAGGCATACAAATCCGACCATGCATCCTCAATACCCCGTCATCTCCAATAGTAACATCTTTGGCATCATTGTGCTGAACTTTGTCCTTCAGGACAAGCCAATAGGGATCATCATACTGGCGCTCTTTGATGCAGTCATATAAGGAAGACCGAGAAACAACATAAGCTAGAACCTGACTAGGCTCCGAAACATCTAATCTCAAGAACTGATTAGCCAAGGCCTGAACATCAACTGCAAGAAGCCTTTCACCAACAGGAATGAATGCAAGGCTACCCATAGTCACTGCCTTTCTACTCAAGGCATCAACCACTACATTGGCCTTGCTGGGATGATACAAAATAATGATATCATAGTCCTTTAGTAGCTCCAACCATCTTCGCTGCCTAAAATTTAGATCCTTCTGTTTGAATAGGTGTTGAAGGCTCCAATGATATGTAAATACCTCATAATACACACGATAGAGATAGTGTCTCAAAATCTTCAATGCATGAACAATGGCTGCCAATTCTAAATCATGAACAGGGTAGTTCTTTTCATGTGGCTTCAACTGACGTGAAGCATAAGAAATCACTCTACTCTCCTGCATTAAGACACACCCAATACCAATCCAAGAAGCATCACAATACATTGTATAAGAGCCTGAAGCTGAAGGCAAAAGTAGAACTAGAGATGTGGTCAAGGCAGTCTTGAGCTTATGAAAGCTCCCTTCACAGTCATCCGACCACCTAAATGAAGCACCTTTCTGGGTCAATTTAGTCAAAGACAATGCAATAGAAGAAAATCCCTCTACAAAGTGACAATAATAATCGGCTAAGCCGAGGAAACTCCGAATCTCAGTAGCTGAAGATAGCTTGGGCCAACTCTGAACTGCCTCTATCTTTTTCGGATCCACCTTAATTCCCTCACTGGACACTATGTGTCCCAAGAATGCCACCGAACTAAGCCAGAACTCACATTTAGAGAATCTGGCATAAAGTCTCTCATATCTCAGGCTTTGTAATACAATACACGTGGCTGTAATACACTATTCATGCTGGGACGTTGGTCAGCCCAGAAGACATCATGCGAAATTCATAGTGACCACAACGGGTCCTGAACGCCGTCTTTAGAATATCTGAGTCCCGAATTTTTAACTGGTGATACCCGAATCTCAAATCAATTTTGGAGAATACCCTCGCTCCCTAAAGCTAGTCAAATAAATCATCAATACACGTCAAAAGATATTTATTCTTGATTGTAACATTGTTCAACTGCCTGTAGTCGATGTACATCCGCATAGCACCATCTTTATTTTTCACAAATAAACTTGTGCACCCCAAGGTGACACACTAGGCCTAATAAACCCCTTATCAAGAAGTTCCTGAAGTTGCTCTTTCGATTCTTTCAATTCAGCTGGTGCCATACGATACAGAGGAATATAAATGGGTTGAGTGCCTGGTACCAAGTCAATGCCAAAATCAATATCCCTGTCATGTGGCATACCCGACAGGTCTGCAGGAAATATATCAGAAAAGTCTCGCACTACCAGTATAGAATCAATAGTAGGACTGTCTACATCAACATTTCTCACAAAGGCCAAATATGACAATTACCCCTTCCCAACCATACGTTGGGCCTTCAAATACTAAATTACCCTGCTGGGAACATAATGTAGAGAACCCTTCCACTCGACCTTCGGCAATCCTGGTATCACCAATGTCACTATTTTTGCATGACAGTCAAGAATAGTATGACACGGAGACAACTAATCCATACCCAAGATTACATTGAAATCAACCATGCTAATCAATAAGAGATCAACTCTAGTCTCCAGTCTCCCAATAGTTACCACACACGACCAATATACACGGTCTACAATAATAGTATCGCCCACCATCATAGCTACACAAAAAGGTGAAACTAAGGACTCACGGGGCATATCTAGATAATGAGTAAAATACGATGATACATATGAATAAGTAGAAACAAGGTCAAATAATATAGTATCTTCCCTGTGGCACACTGAGACAATACAGTGATCACTGCGTATGAAGCAACGACATTTGGTATGGCTGGAAAAGCATATAATCGGGCCTAACCACCACCTGATCAGCCTCCCTCTCTTCGGTGACCCCTAGCTGACTGAGCCCTACCCCGAGCTGGCTGGAGCAACTGATGCAAGAGTCTTAGCCTAACTCCTCTACTGAACCGGAACTCGCAAAAAGCGGGGACAATATTTCCTCACATGACCTAGCTCTCCATACTCGTAGCAATCCCTCTCGAAAAATGGTGGCAAGTTCTGAGGTTGACCTCGAGAACCAGAATAACTACTAGAAGAACCTAGTACAGATGAACCCTGATTTGATGGTGCACGAGATGAACTTTGAGGTGGAAGTGCTCCAAGAGAAGACTGACTCTGTCAAGCACTGTATGGACTATGGCTAGCTGATGCGCCACGATGAGCCGAACGAGCCATTTGAGTGGGCCTATAAGGACGACCCTTGCTTTGATAGGGATGTCCCCCAGAAGGAACACAACTGGATTACCCCTACCACGAGACCTATTGGATTCCCTCTCCTCACTCTTCTGAGTACGGACCAACTCTAGCTGTCGAGCACTGTAAACCACCTCGTCGAATCTAGCACCTACTACATTCCCCGGAGTCATAACAAAATAGAACTGCTAGTTGAGTCCATTAATGAACCTCCTGATCTTTTCCCTCTCAGTGGGAACCAACCAAACTGCATGATGAGCCAACTCTGAAAACTGCATCTCATACTGAGTCACAGACAAGTCCTCCTGACTTAAATATTCGAACTGTCTGCGCAGTTCCTCTCTGTGGGTCTATGGCACAACCTTCTCCATAAATAATACGGATAACTCATGCCATGAAAGTGATGCTACACCAACTGGTCTTCTCCTCTCAAAAGTCTCCCACCATCTGAAGGCTACCCCAGAAAACTGAAAAGTAGTGAACGAGACCCCACTGGTATCAAGAATACCTGTTGTCTGAAGCGTCCACTGGAATTTATCCAGGAAACCCAGTGGAGGTCAAAGCCTCCTAAATCTCTCATCATCGGCAGTCTGTATGATGGAGGTCAAATACTCCCAAATATCTTAAGTCTCCTCTGCTCATCATCGGCCATAACGGGGATCACCTAGGCCTGAGCAACTGCAACCGGCTAGACTGGTGGTTCCCCCGATATCTAAAGTCCCTCTACTACCTGCTCTGCAGTACGGGCAACATAGATATAAGTACCTCCCCCGTCCTGAGATGTAGAAGGTGCGGCCTGAGCCGAAACCACCTGATCAAGGCCAGTGCAAACAGTCAAAATATGAGCTAAAGCCTCATGAAAGCCTGGAATCACAATAGACACTACAGGTGCCTGAGTTTGTCCTGTCGGCTCAGCTATATCTGGAATCTACTCTTGAGCTAGAGCAACTTCTATATCTGGAGCTATAGGTGCTGCTCCAACTACTGTGCGAGCTATACCTTGACCTCTACCTCGGCCTCGGCCACTACCACGACCCAAGCCTCTCGTGGCCCTAACTGGTGGCACTGGTGGCTGACCGTCTTATCCGGTAGTACATTGATATCATCCAAGTCACACTTCTATTTGAGGTTGTGAAATGGTCGGAGCAATAATAGTACCCAACAAGGAGTTGGGGTCGATTTTCTATAGAGAGCTATGAATGGGACTTATGAGTATATATTCGAGTGAATGATTTTGATATATATCGGATTACACTTCCACAAAAGTTGGTTTATTTTTAAATCTATTTTAAACTAACAATGACAACTAAGAATTAAAACTAGCAAATTATTTTTGTTTTTTTTCAAATGGTAAAAGGGCCTAGAGCTATAACCTTCACCTAGGTGTTTTCTTAATGGGTTGTAAGCCTTAAAGCTTATTTTCTTGGTCGGGGTGTATTATAGCTATCAACACTCAAATACCCACTCGATACTTCTCAGTCAGAGAGTGATTTTTCTCAATTTGGCTTTCTCAAGTCCAAATGAGTATTTAACAAAACAGTTGATAATAAGCTCAAGTCGGGTTTTACCATCTCTAGATTCAACCCTTTAATTGGGTTTATCAATCTCTCGATTGAACCAATTCCTTGCTAGCCAAGTTTTCCTAGACTAAGTCTCTCTTTCTCAAGTAGAGTCCAAGTCAATTAGGCATGAAATAATGTTTGCAACTATTAAATCTTCAATTAAAAGTAAGAACATGGCTAGATAATCAACACCCAACCATAAACAAGCAATGAATTAAACACCCATTAAGTTTACACACTAGGGTTGGGTCACAACCCTAGTGAAAATCTAGCTACTCATACTTAAATTAGAAGATAAAGAAGAAGAAGTGATAATTAAACCCATATTAGTGATTGAAATGATAAAACTTATATTCAAAAAGCTCAAAATGGCTAAAATAACTTAAAGAAGCAAAGTAAACGGTTGTTGATGTTAAAAGGTACAAATGTTTACCTAAAAAGTGAAACTATTCTATTTATACACTTCCATGTGAGCACAATTCCACAATTCCATTTAGACAGTTTCATGTGCGCACAATTCCACAATTCCACAATTCGGAGATTCTACGGCCGCACAATTCCATATGCGGTCCGCACTCTGCTTCAGTCTTGACATGATTTGAATCTGCGGCCGCACAATTCTGAACTGCGGCCGCATCTCTCATATTCTACGGTCCACACTTTTCTGGGTACAGCCGCACAGGGCTCTTCTCTAGATCACATATTTCTGAGTGCGACCGCGTAGCTGACTTCTACGTCCGCACAATAATTGTGTGGTCCGCACTTCCTTTGAGCTTGGAATGACAACTCTCTGAACTTCTGATCTTGCTTAGCTTCTGCGGCCACACATTTCATGTGTGTACAACACTTTGCATTTGGACTCTGATAAACTTTCCTTCACAATCTGCGGCCGCAGATGGAAATCTACGGTCCACACTTTGAGCTTTTGTACCTGATTTTGTCCTTGAGTTCCGATCACTCCTTCTTGAGTTGGATTTCATCTTAGTTGCTCAATTTCCAATTACTCCTGCAATTAAGCATATTTCATCAGATTTTTGGAATACAATTAAACGTTTTTGGACTAAAATGAAAGTAAAAATACGCTAATAAGTAGTCAAAATCCCCATTCATCAACTCCCCCAAACTTAAGCTTTTGATTGTCCTCAAGAAAATAAAGTAATTCCCACCTCCCCAAGTTAAGAACTATTCTAGCCAATTAAAAATACATCAATCACACCTCAATTGGGACCAACAATTACCCATACACTCATAAATTATAAACATGGCAATGGATTGAACTTTTAAGCACAAATAGTTCTAATGTGACAATTGAGCATCAAGAGTTGACTTAATTTATCAAGGAAGCTCGCTCTTTCATGTAGGTCATTATGGATCCCAAACTCCTCCTCTTCTACTCTCTGTTTGCATCTCACTTAAGAATGTAGCACTCCATTCAAAGTTTTGTGAAAGGTTCGCTCATCTCTCTCACAAGAATGTCGCAAGTACGACTTTAAGTACCATAGGCTTGCCCCTCATGTAAATCACCACTAATGTAAGCTCACCCGGCTTTAAATCTCATAGGGCTTGTTTATCGGAATGTAATGAAGTCTTTTGGACTAAGTTTGGATATACTATGTTAGAACGGGTTCATCTTTCCTTAAGCAATCCATTTTCTCTTATCGGCTCATACTTTGCCACTTTGTTTTTTTAGGCATTTTCTTTCCCATAGGGGGGGGGTAGAGAGACTTAGCATCACTCTTTCTTGGTCATGATATTCATTTCCTTCTTCTTTGTTTTCTCCAAGCTTTGCATCATTACCATTCTTTGAAATCCCTTCAACTTTTCAACTTATTCACTTTCTTTTTGCATTTTGCTTTTTGTTCTTCTTTCTTTTTCTTGCCTTACCTTTTCTTCACTGCTTTTCTTTTTTGTACCTTGATACCCTTTTCAAACTCCTCGTCTCTTTCCCAAACTTATGTTTTTAGCCAATTATTTTACAAGAGTGATAAGGAAAGCTTGGGTGCCAAGAGAGGGTTACGATAGAACGGGCATAGGCTTATAACATGGTGATCAAATGAGAAAGGTTTTAGGAAGAAATGGGTTGACTAGGGATAACAACATTGGTGGGTCATGGAAAATTTTTAGGCGGGTCAAGGAGAGCCTACAATCACTTCTTAAGCCAAGCAAAATTTAAAATTTTGCCTAGAAACACATTCGGGGGAAGTTCTAGACCATTTGCACGGGTACTTGCACTTGCAACAAAATCAACTCACCTCTCACGCGGCTGGATTGTTAAAAATGATAGAGTCGAGGGTCCATAACGACCATATTCAAGATTGAAAATCACTATGGCTCGACTAAATCACTCGATGATTGCCTAAGTCAACGCAAGAGTCACAAGGTCACTAACTAGTGCTACTTCTTTCAAGAAAAAACTTGTTTTTAACCATAAGCACGTAGTTAAGTGTTTTGGTACCAAGTGAAGCATTTTGACTCTTTTATTCATTACTATTACTATTCTTACCTAAACACCAAAAACAGACTCAATCCCTTAAGAAGGTTATCACGCCATCCATCATTGGGAAGAATCACATGGTTCACACAAAAAACTACCTTTGGAAAGAACCGTGGCACTAAGAAAATCAAAGTCTTATTGACTATTAAAAACATAAAAAAAGCTACAAAATTAACAAGAAGCTATTAGATTAAACAAAAAACTACTGAATTAAATATTGGCTAATAAGAAAACAAAATAAAGAAACTACAAAGCATAAATGAATATACATAATGAGAGGGAAAAAGAGAGAATATATACATCAATAGAGAAAAAGGGAAGAGTGTATACATAAATAAAAACAAAAAGGAAAATGTTATCAGTTATTACAAACCAATGTCCAATATCCAAATATCAAATAAACTCCACCCCCCCCCCCCGAATAAAAAAGAAACATTGTCCCTAATGCTTAACAAAATAAGAATAAGGAAGGATAAGAGTAAAGAGGACTCCATGTGTGGCCTTGGACATCTCTCTGTCCATAGCAGCATCACCATCCTCGGTCTCCTTTAACTGCATCTCATCATCCTCCACTCCGGGAATAGCTGGATCTCATCACTCCTCCATGTGCCACCAAAGTGTCCATAATGGTCTTCTAGTTCTCCAAGCTCTTCTTTAATGTGTCCTCCATTGTCGGAGGAAGATGGGGTGTCGGGGGAGTTGTCTGCGCTGCAACAACACTGGATAAGTCCGATAGCTTTGCAGTAGCTGTCTGTATTCAGTTGTTGAGGCTCACCAATGTCGGAGAGATTCGCAGCGCAGAGAGTGGATGAGCAGGCACAAGCACTGGCCTCAGAGTAGAAGTAGAGAGAACTGATGCTAATGATGGAGGTGGAGGTATGGCATATATACTGCTGGAAGGCCCTGCTGCATCTGCAGCTGCCACCGAAGGCTCATCATAATGGCCCACGGAAGTAGTCGGCTGGCCCTTATTATTTGGGTTCCTCGGGTCTTTTAGAGAATACCAAGTGAAGGGCTTCTTTTCCCGAACCTTTGTGTCAAGTACTTTGACTCCACTCCCGCATCCGTAAGGTACTCCATGATAGTGTTGGGAGATATGGGTAGGAGTTGTCACCTTTCCTACCAACCAGAGACATGTTGGCCTACGTCATGGTATCCCATTGATTGTGTACCCGACCATGATAGAAGAAACTAGTATTGCCCGCGGGATTGGGAGATTGGTTTTACCTTGGTCCCCTTCTTTATATGCGCCACGTTGGCGTAAAATTCCAAGACCAAGTTCTCCTTGGCATCCACCACACTTTGAGTCATCATTTCCTCTCCCGAAATTGTCTTGACACCGCCGGGTTGTATCTATCCAAATCTTTCAATAAAAAATGACACTCAAGAGTGAGCGATCTCTGTGGCCACCACTCTCGGAATCTGTTGAATGCAGTCAGGCTAACGAACTTATCTTCCCAAACTTCTTTCTTCTTCGACCTCTCAAGGCCGGCAACTCTGGTATCACCCTATCGGCCATCATCCAAAATTTTATCTTCATCAACTATAATAGCTGGTATGTTGGGGGCATGCATATATGAAGGCTCTGAAGCCTGACTGTTCCCTTACGACCGCTCAGAAGTACTCTCAGTAGAGGTAGGCTCATTTTTCAATTGCTATCTGTCCTGAGGCAGGTGTTGCTGTGATTGCAGAGCAGGCTGCCTTTGCACTGAGTCGCCCTCCGATGCTTTCTTATACGGGGCATAAGAACTTGATTCGGAGGGCTCCGGCTGTCCACCTAGGCTCGTTGTTTCCTTCTTACTGATCACTTTTTGGAGGGCGAGGGGTAAGGTGCTTTTGCCTCTACCTTTGGAAGGTTCACCCCCCATCCCCCTTTGATGTATCACCACGACCAAGTGATCTAACCATATTCTGCACAAAACAACAGTAAGAGTCAGTTCTAGTTCAAGTGCAGGTAAGCAAAAAATTTGCAGAAAAAGACATGTTGCAGGGTGGAGAAGTGCGGATCGTACATTTTTGAGTACGACTGCAGATGGGGTTGTGCGGACCGCACAATTTGAAAGTGCGGCCACAGTGATAATTCTGCAGTCTGCACAATTTTGAAGGTGACCGCACATCTGAAGTGCGGTCCGTACAATTTTGGGTGCTGCCGCACATTGGAACTTCAAAAATAACAACTCTCTGAAGACAGAGAATTGCTTGATCTGCGGCCGCACATACTTTTCCGCGGCCGCAATTGAATTTCTGCGGACCGCACAATTTCATGTGCGGTCCACACTATCATGCTACCCCAAGTGCCATATCCTACAGATCTGCGGACCGCATAATTCCTTGTGCGCCCGCACAATTGAAAATTCATCTGGCAGAACACTTAGGGTCTCAATTTTTGCACACAAATTTGACATGGTAGTAGAAATTAAACAATATTAAGCAAATACCGCTCCCCCATATAGCAAATAGGAGTTTACCTAACATAAATTACAGTCCACATGGTTATGAATTTGATAATTAGTCTAAAAAAAGATAACTAATCAAATTATAAACTAAATTAAGAAAATTGAAAGATTCTAAGGATGATTTGAACATACCAGTGATGAAGTTGTGTTATGGAGTGATCAAATATGATGATATAAGAGGCAAATGAGTGCTTCAGTTGAGTGCAATATTTTTGCCTTTGTTTTAATTCTTAGAGAGTGTAAAGTTCTAACAGTAAAGTGAAGGCTACTATTTATACTTAACGGGCTGGGCAAGAGTTCAAGAGATGAGTGCGGCCGTAGAATTCCTTCTGCGGTCCACACTCTTTTACCTGTTATACAATTACCCTTTGATGATTCAGCGGTCCGCACAATTACGTGTGCGACTGCAGATTTTGGTGCGGACCGCACATTAGATTTTGGTGCGGACCGCACATTGGCCATTTATTTTATAGGTAAACTTTAGAGAGTTTGCAATTTTTCCATCTCAACTTGTGCGCTCCGCACAAGAATTATGCGATCGCAGATCCCTTTCTGGTGCGTGTTCAATATTGTGCGGTCCGCACTTTTTCCATACTTAGCCAGTTTTTCTGAGCACAGTCCCTGTAAAGCACAATCATTCCTGCAACACACTTTAAATCCAGTTAGCATAAACCAAGACCTATCTACGAAAAGAAAAAAAAAAGAAACATGGGTTGCCTCCCAAGAAGCGCCTGATTTAACGTCGCCGCACGAAGCAGATTACCATCACTTCGAATAAATCACTGCCACCACGTGGCCATCATCAACTTGTCCCAAATAATGCTTCACCCGGTGACCATTGACTCAGAATACCTCATCATTTCTGTTCTTCATGTCCAATGCACTAAAAGGTGTCACACCCACAATTTCAAAGGGACCACTCCATTTGGATTTCAACTTTCAGGGATACATCTTCAATCGTGAGTTGAACAACAAAACAAGATCGCCCACCTTGAATTCCTTATTTAGGATATATTTGTCATAAAGGTACTTCATTCTTTCTTTGTACAAGGACGAACTTGTGTATACATGGTACCGAAATTCATCCAACTCATTCAAATGTGCAACCCGCAAGGTAGAAGCTGCATCTCAATCAAGATTTAACTTCTTTAAAACCAATATGGCCATGTGCCCAAGTTCCACCGGAAGATGACAAGCTTTGCCAAACACCAACCGGTATATAGACATCTCGATAGGTGTATTAAAAGTAGTCTGATAATCCCATAGTGCATCATCAAGCTTCTTTGACCAATCCGTCCGATTAGCATTCCCTGTTTTGGATAAAATACTTTTTATCTCCCGGTTGGAGGCTTCCACTTGACTGCTTTCTTGTGGATGATAAGGAGTTGTAACTTATGAGTGACACCATACTTAGTGAGTAAGGTATCAAAAGCTTTGTTGTAAAAATGCGATCCCCCATAACTTATGATAGCCCTTGGAGTACCAAACCTTATGAAGATGTTCTTTTTCAAAAATTGCAACTATGCTTCTTGCTTCGTTGTTGTCTAGAGCAACGGCCTCAACCCATTTTGACACATAATCCATTGCTACCAAAATGTAGGTGTTACCACAAGAGCTTACAAAAGGTCCCATGAAGCCAATACCCACACATCAAAAATATCAATCTCCAAGATGATGGTGAGGGGAATTTTATTTTTCTTTGAGATTCCACCGACCCTTTGACATTCATCACAACTCTTGACTAGATCACTTGCATCCTTGTAGAGAGTAGGCCAATAGAATCCATAACTTAACACTTTGGCCGTCGTTCTTGCTCCACCATGGTGACCACCATATGGTGAAGAATGAAAAGCCTCAAGAATTTCAACTTGTTCCTCCTCCAGCACACATCTTCTAATCATGCCAACGGTACAAATCAAAAAGAGGTACGGTTCATCCCAATAATAATTTTGACAATCCCATTTGAGCTTCTTCCTTTGGTTTGAAGAGAACTCCTTTGGGATAGTACCACTCACAAGATAATTTGCTAAATTAGTGAACCATGGAATCTTAGTCATTGAAATGGCTAGGAGTTTCTCATCGAGGAAGGAGTCATTGATTTCAAAGCCATCATGCTACCTCCCCTCCTCCTTCAAACGAGACAAGTGGTCTGCCACTTGGTTTTCACTTTCTTTGCGGTCATGGATGTCTATATAAAACTCTTGCAATAAAAGAACCCATCTCATCAACCGATCCCTTGAATCGTTATTGCTCATAAGGTACCGAAATGCCGCATGATTCATGTGGACAATCACCATTGTACCCATCAAGTACGTGCGGAACTTCTCCATTGCAAAAACAATAGCAATGAGCTCTTTTTTAGACACAGTGTAATTGGCTTGGGCATCATTCATGGTCTTACTAGCATAGTAAACTGGATGAAAGATCTTGTTGATACATTTCCCCAAAACTGCTCCAACTGCCACATCACTAGAATCACACATGAGCTCAAATGATATGCTCCAATTCGGGGTTGTGATAATAGGAGTAGTTGTCAACTTGAACTTAAGTAACTCAAATGATCTCATACAATCATCATTGAAGTGGAATTTAGCATCTTTCTCCAAAGGCTTACACAACGGGTTCACCACTTTGGAAATATCCTTGATGAAATGCCGGTAGAACCCCGCATGACCTAAGAAACTCCTCACTGCCTTCAAGGATGTTGGAGGTGGAAGTTTATAAATTACCTCTATTTTTGCCTTGTCGACCTGAATCCCCTACTTTGAAATCTTGTGGCCAAGGAGAATACCCTCCTCGACTATGAAATGGCATTTCTCCCAATTCAACACTAAATTCGTCTCTTAACACCTTGCCAATACCTTATCCAAATTTTCCTAGCAATCATCAAAGGAATCCCCGACTATCAAAAAGTCATCCATGAAGTCTTCAAGGTAATCCTCTACTATATCTGTAACGATCGCCATCATACACCGTTGGAAAGTTGTTGGTGCAATGCATAAACCGAATGACATCCACTTGAAAATGAAAGTGCCATAGGGACAAGTGAAAAGTGTTTTCTCTTGATCTTCCGGGGCAATAAGGATCAATAGAATGCCCGGCCAGCCAATCGATCAAGCATTTGGTCAAGAAAGGGAAGTGGGAAATGGTTTTTCCTTGTGACTTTGTTTAGCTTCTGATAGTCCATGCACACTCTCCACCGGTCACCCTTCTTGTTGGAATCAACTCGTTCTTATCATTGGTGACCATAGTTATGCCCCCCTTCTTTGGAATATATTGCACCGGAGAAGTCCACGAACTGTCAGAAATAGGGTAGACAACCCCGACATCCAGCCACTTTATGATCTCCTTTTTGACCACGTCTTACATTGCTTTATTGAGTCTCCTTTGATATTCAATTGAGGGTTTGGAATCTTCCTCCAAATTAATCTTGTGCATGCAAAATGGGGGTCTTATTCCCCGAATATCCACCAATGTCCATCCAATGTCTTTCCTCCTCTTTTGTAGCACTGCCAATGTAGTATCTACCTGAACGTTAGTTAAGCAAGAGCAAAGAATAATCGGTAAAGTAGAACAAGGGCCAAGGAATTCATACCTGAGATGCGGAGGCAATGACTTCAACTCCAAGATAGGAGGTTCTTCAATTGAAGGCTTTGTAGGAGGAGTTTTCCTATTTTCGAGATCCAAGGAATGTTTCCGAGGTGCATAATTGTATGACCCCATCACGTGAAAAGAAATGACACATTCCATGAAGCCATCAATTTCATCATCATCAAAATTTAGCAAAACGACCTCCAACATGTCACCCACATTAGTCGTGGTACTACTATCATCAATAAATACATCGGTCACCAAGTCCACGAATGAACACACTTCATTGCTATTCCGTTGCCTCATAGATTTGCACACGTGGAACACCACCTTTTCAGCACCCACCCGGAAAGTGAGTTCACCGGCTTCCACATCAACAAGATACTTCCCCGTAGCAAGGAAAGGTCTACCAAGGATAATCGGCACCTCATAGTCCACTTCACAATCAAGAATCACAAAATTTTCCGGGAGAATAAACTTGTCGACTCGAACCAATACATCCCCAATCATCCCAATGGTCTCTTCATTGTACGATCGGCCATTTGTAATCTCATAGATGTGGGTCTTGGTTTCCTAATTCCCAATGTCTTGAAAACCTAATTGGGCATCAAGTTGATACTTTCCCCAAGATTACAAAGAGTCTTTGCAAATTCTGCACTTCCAATGGTACAAGGAATAGTAAAAGCATCGGGATCTTCCATTTTTTGAGCCATCGAATGCACAATTGCACTCACTTGGTGAGTGACTTTGATAGTTTCAAAATTCATCGATCTCTTCTTTGTCACTAATTCTTTCATAAACTTAGCATATTCGGGCATTTGTTCCAAAGATTCAACTAAAGGCACATTTATAGAGAGACTCTTCATCACATCAATGAATTTCTTGAATTGATTCTCGCCACTTTTCTTGGCAAGCCTTTGAGGATAGGGAGGAGGTGGCTTAGGAAATGATGCCTTATATATTTGCACTGCCAGTTCTGATATGTAAATCACATGATCCCCAGACGGGTTCACATCCTCTTGAGTCTCTTCCACCGTGTCATCAATGTCAATCTGCACTTCATCATTTTTTGCACAACATTGTGCGGGATCTCCTTTTCTTCTACCACTTGCACATGATCCACAAGTTGCCTTTGACTTGAGGTAGGTGTATTCCCACCTTTTCCACTTCTTGTAGTCACGGCCATAGCATGCCCTGTAGTGTTCCCACCCTTCGAGTTCACCACTTTATCACTTGGTAGTGCCCCCTTAGGACGCGGATTCAAAGCTTGAGAGATTTGACCCATTTTCACTTCTAAGTTTTGGATTGATGTATTGTGTGAAGCAAGTTGAGCATCGAAATTGGCATTCTTTTCCATCATTTTCTTGAACATTTTTTTAATGCGACCCATTTCATTGTTGGAGGAACTAGGACCATGAGAAGGATAAGGAGGTGGGTTGCTCGGTTGTTGTTACATCGGGGGCCTTTGAAAACTCGACCCCTAATTTCTTTGATTGTTGTTCCACCCTATTTGGTTGTTGCCTCCCCAATTTCCTTGATTGTTATTATTTTGACAATTTCCTTGGTTGTTGCTTCCATTCCAATTGTCTTGGTTGCTAGAATTCCAATTGCCTTGATTGTTTGAAGGTCTCCATTATTGTTGACTAGGACCTTGATAGTTATTTCTTTTCCCTTGAAAGTTGTTCACACATTGGACCTCTTCATATTGATCATTGTAAGAATCTCCTTGATCATACCCACTATTATCTTGCACAAAATTGTCCACTCTTTGTTGCACTTGTAGACTTCTTGGTCTTCTCTTGTTTACCATCATATTAACGCCCTCCATATCATTGACTTGCCTTGGGTTTTTCACTTGTTGAAGTTTAGCCTTTGCTAATTGGTTCACGGTGGTTGTCAATTCGGCTATGGTTGCCCATGGTCATGTAAATCTTTGTGAAGAAGAATCACATTTGGATCACTTTGTGGAACATTGGCTCTAGATTTCCATGCCGATGAAGTATCCTCCATCTCATCCAAAAGATCACACGCCTCCGCATAAGGCGTAGTCATGAAGTTTCCACTGGCAAGTTGATTCACTACACATTGGTTTGTGATATTGATTCCCCGATAGAAAGTTTATTGAATCATGTTCTCCGTCATATCATTGTTGGGGCACTCTTTCACCATTGTTCTATATCTTTCCTATATCTCGTATAGTGGTTCATTAGGCTCTTGCTTGAATTCTATATTTTTATCCCGAAGAATAACCATGTGCCTGGGAGAGAAGTACTCTAAAATGAATTTCTCCGCATGTTCATCCCACGTCCGAATGGAATGATTTGGCAAACGTTCCAACCAATCTAAAGCTTTCCCCCGTAGAGAGAAAGGAAAAAACCTTAGCCTCAAAGCATCCTCGAATACATTTGTTTGTTTTCTTTCCCAACACATATCAACAAACCCCTTCAAATGTTTATATGCATTTTGACCCTGTGCACCGGTGAATAACCCTCGTTGATCGAGCAGAGAGAGCATCACGTTGGTTATTTGAAAGTTGTCCGCCCTAATATGGGCTGGGACTATAGCACTTGTATACCCTTCATTCGGTAATACCCGGTGTGGAGCTTCTCGTGGTGGAGGTGAGGGTGGAACAGGAACATTGTCTTGAGGCGGTCGGCCTCATCTATTGGCTTGAGATTAAAGAGAGACCTCATCCAGTGTATCATCATCAACGTCCACATCCCCCACATTTATGTTTCTGAGCTCTTTGTTTACCATGATTGCACCTACAATACTCACAAGTTAGTAGCAAGGATGGAAAATGAGACAATTCACACACAAAAGCAAATATATAGTTAAATCTGTTATTAGCTCCCCGACAACGGCGCAAACAATTGATCTCATCCAAGCGACACCTCTATTTAAGGTTGTGAAATGGTCGGAGCAATAATAGTACGCAACAAGGAGTCGAGGTCAATTTTTCACCGGGAGCTATGAATGGGACTTATGAGTATATATTCGAGTGAATGATCTTGAGTTATCTCGGATTACACTTCCACAAAAGTTGGTTTGTTTTTAAATCTATTTTAAACTAACAATGACAACTAAGAATTAAAACTAGCAAATTATTTTTGTTTGTTTTTCAAATTGTAAAAGGGCCTAGGGCTATGACCTTCACCTAGGTGTTCGCTTAATGGGTTGTAAGCCTTAAGGCTTGTTTTCTTGGTCGGGGTGTATTATAGCTATCAACACTCAAATACCCACTCAATACCTTTCGGTCAAAGAGTTATTTTGCAACAAAACAGTTGATAATAAGCTCAAGTTGGATTTTACTATCTCTAGATTCAACCCTTTAATTGGGTTTATCAATCTCTCGATTGACCCAATTCCTTGCTAGCCAAGTTTTCCTAGACAAAATCTCTCTTTCTCAAGTAGAGGCCAAGTCAATTAGGCATGAAATAATGTTTGCAACCATTAAATCATTAGTTGAAAGTAATAACTTGGCTAGATAATCAACACCCAATCATAAACAAACAATAAATCAAACACCCATTAAATTTATACACTAGGGTTAGGTCACAACCCTAGTAAAAATCTAGCTACTCATGCTTAAATTAGAAGATAAAGAAGAAGAAGTGATAATTAAACCCATATTAATGATTCAAAAAGCTCAAAATGTCTAAAATAACTAAAAGCAGCTAAGTAAATGGCTGCTGATGTTAAAAGGTACGAAAGTTAACCTAAAAAAGTAAAACTATTCTATTTATACAGTGTTGGAATTTTCAGACAAAATTGCCCTTCTCGGAGGTTCTGCGGCCACACATTTCCATGTGCGGTCCGTACTCTGCTTCAGTCTTGACAAGATTTGAATCTGTGGCCGCACAATTCTGAACCACAGTCGAATCTCTCATATTCTGCGGTCCGCATTTTTCTTTGTGCGGCCGCATAGGGCTCTTCTACGGACCGCACATTTCTGAGTGCGACCGCGCAACTGACTTCTGCGGCCGCACAATAATTGTGCGGTCCGCACTTCCTTTGAACTTGGAATGAGAACTCTCTGAAATTCTGATCTTGCTTACCTTCTGCAGGCCCACATTTCATGTGCGGACCACACTTTGCACTTGGACTCTGATAAACGTTCCGTCACAATCTATGACCGCAGATGGAAATCTGCGGTCCGTACTTTGAGCTTTTGTGCCTGATTTTGTCCTTGAGTTCAGATTACTCCTTTTTGAGTTTGATTTTATCTTAGTGGCCCATTTTTTAATTACTCCTGCAATTAAACATATTTTATCAGTTTTCGCGAATACAATTAAATGCTTTTGGACTAAAACGAAAGTAAAACGATGCTAATAAGTAGTCAAAATCCCCACTCATCATACGTGTCCTCACCATCTGTGAGAGAATAAAATAACAGAAATTTAGTTTCCGGAATCAACAAATTCGCATGACAGAGTACATGAAAGTGAAATTTTTCTTAAGGGTTCAGCAGCCTCCCGAATATAAGTACAGACGTCTCTGTACCAATCCGCAAGACTCTACTAAACTTGCTCATGACTCGTGAGACCTATGTAACCTAGGCTCTGATACCAACTTGTCACGACCCAAAATTTCACATGCCGTGATGCTGCCTATCTTAATACTAGGCAAGCTGACAACCTCAATAAAACATAAAGTCTTTTATGTTTGAAAACATAATATTTGAATTCAATAGAAAATCTCACAATTTCAGATACAAAACACTCCCAAAACCCGGTGTCACTGAGTACATAACATCTAAATGATAACAAATTTGAAAATATAGAACATTACAATAAGTGAAAGGAAGAGAGTCAAGGTCAGCGGACGCCAAGCAGTTACCTTGATAGTCTCCAACTGATAACACTCTGAGATCTAACAGTCACCGTATCCATAAGCACCTAGATCTGCACATGAAGTGCACAGTGTAGTATGAGTACAACCAACTCCATAAGTAACAAGAAAAACCTTTGGGCTGAAAGTAGGGACGAGCTCAGCAGGAACATTCTAGTATAGAAATAACAGTGCATAATATAGGCATGCTTTCATGCTCAACAGGTAAACTCAGCACTGTATATGGCCAATCCAGCCCAGAGAAGATCCATCCCATATATATATACATCAATTGATAGTCAGTGACTCAGTACCGTATAAAGCCAATCCAGCCCAGGGGTAAATTTATCCCCAAATATAAATGACTCAAACAAGGTCCATGTCCAGGGAAAATGCATCACAATTATAAATAAGTATGGCAAGTCCGTATCCTGGGAAGTCCATCCTGAATATAAATAAGTAAGGCAAGTCCATGCCCTAGGAAGTCCATCCCGAATATAAATCATCTACGCTCACTATGGGGGGTGCACACTCCGGAGGGGCTCCTTCGGCCCAAGCATGATATAAAGCAGATATGGTGTACTGCAGATGGCCAATCCCGATCCATATAATAATAAAGCCTATAAGGCCCACTGCAGGCGAGCAGCCCCGATCCATAGAATGATAATATATATAAAGCCAATATGGCCTGCTCCAGGCGGGCAGCCCAGATCCCATCAATATCCTCACAATGGATGAACATGACTGAGCATGAAATGTATATTTTTAAACAATTAAATTCAACATCAATACGACCTTATGGGTCCCAAAATATCGGCGCGTAGCCTAAACATGATCTTTAATACGAGTCTCAGTTCAATTTCCCTAACATGTGGAGAATATTCGGATAATAACATGATTCTTTAATTTTACAGCTCCACTGAATTTACTTAAGTCACAATTTCTATGGTGCACACCCACACGCTCATCACCTAGCATGTGAGTCACCTCCAACAATTGATATGACACAAAATTCGGGGATTCATACCCTCATAACCATGTTTAGAAATATTACTTACCTCAAACTGTGTAATTCTTTACTCCGCTATACCCTTGCCTCGTGAATCAGCCTTTGAACGGCTCGAATCTAGTCACAATTAATTCGATTCAGTCAATACAAATTATTGGAATTAATTTGATATGAAAATACTAATTTTCCAACAAAAATCTAAACTTTAACTCAAAAATCGCCCGTGGAGACCATGTCTTGGAACACAACAAAAGTTACAAAATATGAAAGCTCATTCAACCACGAGTCCAACCATACCAATTTTACTAAATTCTGACGTCAATTCGACCCTCAAATAGTCAAATTAAACCAAAAAGGTTTTCTAAATTTTTTCCAACTTAAATCACCAATAAATGTTAAAAACAACCATGGATTCGGGTAATTTGAGCTCATTCAACCACGAGTCCAACCATACCAATTTTACTAAATTCTGACGTCAATTCGACCCTCAAATAGTCAAATTAAACCAAAAAGGTTTTCTAAATTTTTTCCAACTTAAATCACCAATAAATGTTAAAAACAACCATGGATTCGGGTAATTTGACTAAAATTGAGTTAAGAACACTTACCCCATTATTTTTCTTGAAAATCACTCAAAAATCACCTCTCACCGAGCTCCAAATCGGTAAAAATCCCATTTTATGAACTTAAGTCCCGCGATAGCGAAGCACAAATTTCTCAATGCCCATATTAAGCTTACACGATCGCGAAGCACAGCTTCTCAGACCCACGCGATCGCGGACATGTCCACGCGATCGCGAAGCACAAATGCGTGTGACCCCCCTGTTAAATCACTTCTTCTATGCGAACGCGACATATCTCACGCATTCACGGTGCGTGAAGTACTCCATCTACGCGATCGCGGTCCTCCCCACGCGATCGCATTGAACAAAAACTTAGCAGTCCCAATTAAGCCTACGCAGTCACAAAAAATCCCACGCAATCACAAATCACAAAAACATCCACTACTCGACTAAGCCTATGCGATCGTGGACCAACTCATGCGACAGCGTACAAGGAAACAAGACTTGTGCACCAAACAACCTTTAGTAAAAACACCAAGTCCAAAAATAGATCCGTTAACCATCTGAAACTCACCCGAGGCCCCCAGGACCTCAAACAAATATACCAATAAGTCCCAAAACATCATACGAACTTAGTCGAAACCTCAAATCACATCAAACAATGCGAAAAACACGAATCATACCCCAATTCAATCCTAAATAAATTAAGAAATTCAAACTTCTACATTCGATGTCGAAACCTATCAATCAAGTCCGATTAACCTCAAATTTTGCACACTAGTCATAAATAACATAACGGACCTATGACAATTTTCAGAAATGGATTCTAACCCCGATATCAAAAAGTCAACTCCGCGGTCAAACCTCCAAACTTAAATTTCTATTGTAGCCATTTCAAGCCTAATTCAACTACGGACTTCCAAAAATATTTTCGAACACACTCCTAAGTCCAGAATCACCATACGGAGATATTGGAATCATCAAACTCTATCCCAGAGTCATTTACACATTATTCAATATCCGGTCAACCTTTTTAACTTAAGGATTCATTATGGAGACCTAGTGTCTCAATTTATTTTAAAACCTCACCGGACCCGAACCAATTATCCTGGCAAGTCACATAACCACTGTAATGCATAAATTGAGCAGTAAGTGGGGGGGACATGGTTGTAATCCTCAAAATAACTGACCGGGTCGTTACAAAACTTCTTTTATTTTTGTGTGTAAAGTAAAAGATTTAAAGCATGTAAAAGCTTGTATTATGGCTAAGGTGGCCTACACGGGCATGGGTCACTTGAATGTTTGGACCATACAATAATCCTAACCACCAAGCCTAGGTTGTTAAGCACAAAGTTTCCTTCTTTATTTGTTAAGAAGCTTGACCCGAGGGTGATGGCCCCCAGTATTCGAGATCAATCTTGAGAGGGCTCGGATACTGTTGATGAGACCATTTACTCCGATTTAAAACTAATATTTGATTCTAAGTTAGCATGATTTATTGTTTCCTTGTTAAAACCCTTGTTATGCGTGCTTTTAGACCTAATAGACACATTTTCCTTTGATTGTTGCCTGCAAGTGTTAGTTTGATTCTCAATATTATAAAAAGGTGGATGAGATCATACCTTAGCAGTAGTACCGCTTTAAGTGCGTTATGTTCCAGTTAGTCGGTAGTTATGCACCATTTCTTGCTTCGATTTTGTACGATCCTTTACCGGTAATCCTGATAACTCGATATGGTCCTTACCAATTCGGTTCCAGCTTCCCCTCGTTCGGATTCTGCATTATTACTTTTTATAACACCAAGTCCCCGATATTGAAGTGTCGGAGGTTGGCTCTTCGGTTGTAATACCTTTCTATCCGCTATTTTTGGGCAGCCAACCAGACTAGGGAGACCTCGTGCCTTTCATCCAATAGTTCCAGGATCGTGTTCATGGCCTTACTGTTTGATTCTTCGGTCTCATATCAGAACCCAAGGCTCGGTTCTCCCACTTTGACCGATATTAGTGCTTCAGCATCGTGGACCAATGAATTTCCTTTGGCTAGTATGGTCTTGTTTGTTGATTTCGCATGTCCGTTTCCACTAGGGTGATAGTGTGTCGACAAGATCTTTTTGATCTTATGGTATTCAAAAAGTTTGTTTACCATAATGTCGATGAATTGATTCCCGTTATCATACACTATCTCGGCCGGTATCCTGAACTGACATATTATGTGGTCCCAAATGAAGTCCTTGACTTCTTTTTCTCGGACTTTCTCGAATGCTTGAGCTTCGATCCACTTAGAAAAATTGATCATAAACAATATGGATTGAGCCTTATCGGGTGCCCACGGTAGGGGACCGACAATGTCCATTCCCCAATTCATGAACGACAAAGGTGAGAAGAATGAATGTAGTACTTCTCCGGCTTGATGGATCATCGGTGCATGCCTCTGACAGTTGTTGCATCTTCGTACAAATTCCTTTGCATCTTTCTCCATGTCGATCCAGTAATAGTCGGCCCTGATTATCTTACGAACAAAAGATTCTGCCCCTGAATGGTTTCCGCAGGTGCCTTCATGAACTTCCCTCAAAATATATTCGGTGTCTCCCGGCCCCAAACATATGGCTAGCGGGCCATCGAATGTTCTTCCGAACATAGTACCTTCGAATAGGCTAAACCTGGCCACCTTCGTGCGCAAAGCTCTTGATTCTTTAGGATCCTAGGGCAACTTCCCAGTGTTCAAGTAGTCTATATACTTGTTTCTCCAATCCCAATTAAACTTGTTCAATTTATTTCGGCATGGCCTTATTCCACTACCGATATCATGAGTTCTACGACCGTTCCTGAGTTGAATACGTTGTCATCAACCGATGACCCCAGGTTAGCCAGGGCATCGACCTCACTATTTTGATCTCGTACGTTCTATAGGGTCCATTCGTTGAATTGATGCAGCGTTACCTGCAATTTGTCTATATACCTTCGCATTCGTTCCTCTTTTACTTCAAACATTCCATTGACTTTATTTACCACAAGTAGGGGTGTACAAACCGAACCAAAAAACCGCACCAAACCGAAAAGTCAAACCAAACTGATTAAAAAACTCGACTTGGTTTGGTTTGATTTGGTTTGGTATTGAGTAAAAATATCCGAACCAACCCGACATATAAATATATAATTTTTATATATACTTTTAAGATTTTATATAGAGTTTTCTTTAAAAAATGTCTAGAAATATTTAGAATTCTATTGCGGGATATAAATATTAATAGAATATAAAGTGCTCCATATTTATTGACGTTAAATAATGGCGTGTATGATCACTTTCTTATTAAGTGTTATTGAAATGCGTCTATCTCTTTGTTTTTCCATATTCATATCATATGTTAAGATCTATTAAGTTCTTATATCTTTTTCGAATGTAAAGTGATTATTAATATTAAGGTATCATATTGATTTTTATTTTTGATTAATAAATTCGGTTGACCTGAAAGTGTTCATCGACGAAAAATTATTGTCAGACGACTACAAAATAACTATTATGTGTTACTAATAGAATTCTCCCATAAGAATACTTTAATCGATAATATGTTTGTCATTTTTTTAATATTTTTACTAAATATATATTTACTTATCAAATATTTAACAAAGTAAGATTGAAATAATATTTAAGTAACAAAAAACTCGAAAACCAGAAAAACCCGACAAAATCAATCCAATCCAAACCGATATAGTTGGTTTGGTTAGGTTTTGATAAAAATCAAACCAACCCGGTCTATGTACACCCCTAACCACAAGGAAGGAGTCACACATAGCTTCGACCACCTCGGCCCCCAGGCTTTTAACCAATTCGAGACCTGTAATCATGTCCTCATACTCGACCTCATTGTTAGTCAATTTCACGGTTTTAACAGATTGCCTAACTACGCTACCTGTAGGCGGCTTCAACAAGATGCCGAGTCCGGAACCCTTTTACATTCGAGCCACCATCCGTAAAGAGGGTCCGAATTCTCGAGGAAGTCCCCGAGATAAATAACAATTCCTTTTCAACTTCGGGTATTAAGGTCGGTGTAAAGTTGGCTACGAAGTCTGCCAAAATTTGTGATTTGATGGCAATCAGTTGTCGATATTCGATATCGTACCCGCTAATTTCTACGGCCTATTTGGCCAACGGGCCCGAGAGCTTGGATTTTTGCATAATGTTCCTTAGTGGGTAAGAAGTTACGACGCAT
Organism: Nicotiana tomentosiformis; assembly: GCF_000390325.3. Classification (NCBI taxonomy): domain Eukaryota; kingdom Viridiplantae; phylum Streptophyta; class Magnoliopsida; order Solanales; family Solanaceae; genus Nicotiana; species Nicotiana tomentosiformis. The sequence goes on along the minus strand of NC_090815.1, from coordinate 120,062,657 downwards.
ATGGGGTGGCATTGAAAATACGACTTTAACTTTCTGGAGGCGCTTAGCAAAGCGAGTGCCAATTTTTCTAGGTGAGGATACCTTGTTTCGGCCTCGCCTAGCGTTCTACTAACATAATAGATAGGAAATTGCATACTTTTCTCTTCCCGGATTAAGACTCCACTTACCGCTACCTCAGATACCGCTACCCGAACATATTTACAGAAAGTTACAATCGATTGACTGAAGGCTGGTAATGCAGATTTTGTTTGCCTGGCAGTGTGCATCGCCAGAAATTTTGAATGCACAGGGCTGACTTTGGTAGCTTATATCTCGCAATCTATAAGGACTCTGGAAATTATCAAAACATGTAAGTTGTAGTTATTTGATTCTAGTTTCCAGAAAGATAAAACATTAATCATTTGGACATTTGTACATAATGTTATGATCGATTGACAAAAGGTTGGTACCGAAATATTTGGCTTGAAAATTTTGAGATATGTCGCATCTCACAGATGCGACTTGCCTGAACAGAATATACATGTGTGGATTCCGACATATTTCTTCATTTTTAGAGTTTTAGACCTCTGTTTTTGGAGATTTCAGAGGCACTTTTCACGAGTTTGGGTTGGGTAAGTATTCTTTATCCGAAATTAGTTATATTTTATGATTCCATACTCATTTATATCATGAATCCGTGAATTTATGGAAGAAAAATCAGATTTTTATAAAATCTTCCAAAAATAAAAATTTAAGATTGAAAGCCAATCCGATGTCGGAATTTGATAATTTTTATATGGTTGAACTCGTATCTTAACTGGTGTTCAGATTTTGTGATTTTTTTTAGATTCGAGATGTAGGTCCCACTGTCGGTTTTTGAAATAAATTTCAGATTTTAATCCGAAAAATTAGTAATTTCACATAGAATTAATTTCTACGATTCGTGTTGGGAATATTGAATTGTTTGTGACTGGATTTGAAGCTTTCGGACATCAATTCGCAAGACAAAGGTTTATTAGAATTTTGAATTTGGTTGCGAAGCGAGGTAAGTTTTATGGTTAACCTTTACTCGAGGGAATAGAACCCTTGAATTATTTTTATGTGAATTTTATGTGTAATGACGTATAGGCGAGGTGCCGACTGCCCATACGTCGTCAAATTGATTGTTTGCACATTTATCTGAAAATCATAAATTATTTTAAATCATGAATTAATTATTATATTAATTATTTCTCTCATTTTCCTTGCTCGGTATTATTCCTTGAATCCATGCTATATTTGCTACATGCTTATTTGATTTATGTGACTTAATTGTTACTTGATATTTAGCATACTAAATATTAAATTGCCTATTTCCTCCTTAATTTTCACAATTAATTGCTACTTGTCATCACTTGTTTCTAAATAAATCATAATTATTATATGCTTGTTGTCTTACAATTTCATATTAATTGTTGTATTTATTGGAATAATTTCTTTTATTAGAACTGGTAAATTATGTTATTGAGGAGCGGGTTACACGCCGCAATAGAAATGAAAGTGAATATATTGGAGGAGCGGGTTGCACGCCGCAACAAAATTGATTGAAAGTGAATATATTGAAGGAGCGGGTTGCACGCCGCAAAAAAATTGATTGAAAAGATATATTGAGGATCAGGTTGCTTGCCGCAACGGAATTAAATCAAAATGCATATATTATAGGAACGGCCCGGTAAAAAATCAATGCCAAAATCATTACCCTTATCGGGTGGCATACCCGGAATATTCTCTGGAAATACATCGGAAAAATTCCTTACTACCAGAACTGATTCCACGATAGGAGTATTAACCCTAACATCTCTCACATAGGCCAAATATGCATCACACCCCATCTCGACCATTCGTTGAGCCTTAAGAAATGAAAAATAACCCTGCTAGGAACATAATCTAAGGTACCTCTCCACTCTAGCCACGGTAGACCTGGCATAGCCAACTTCACCTTCTTGGCGTAATAATCAAGGATAGCGTGAGACAACCAGTCCATGCCCAAAATAATATCGAAATCCACCATACTGAGCAATAATAAATCAGCTATGATCTCAAAACCATTGATAGCAATCAAACACGACGATACACGTGGTCAACAATAATTGAATCACTCACGGGTGTAGATACATAAGCATAAGAGCTCAAAGAATTACGGGATACGCCCAAATACGGGGCAAATAAGATGACACATAAGAATAAGTGGAGCCTGGATCAAATTAGACTAACGCATTCCTATGACAGACCGGACCAATACATAGGATAACAGAATCGGATGCAACAACCTCCATCCTAGCATGAAAAGCATAATATCTGGCCTGGCCTCCCCCTCTAGGGCGACCTCTACCTGTCCAACCTCCACCTCTAGCTGGCTGTGCATATGGAGTAGCAACTGGTGCAATAATCATGGCCTAAGAAGCTTGAGGGCCCTGTGGAATAGCTGGGGCCTGAGAAATCTATGGTTGTGCAATCTTCTTAAATTTGGGGCAATCCCTCATTATATAAATAGTGTCACCACACTCAAAATAAGTCCTCGTAAGACTGACCGCTGAAAGCACCCCGTGTAGGAGGTACAGTAGACACTAGCGGTGTATAATATAGAACCTGTGGTTTGGGAGTAGCCGGAATAACACTGGAAGCTGGAAGTGCTGACTGAGTAGGACGTCTCATATAGTCGTTACCATGACGGGCTGCAGCTGGGGCATGAGAATTATTATATGTGCCAGAATCTCGAGGTCTCTTAGCTTCCCTCTCTTCTCTCTCCCAGATCCGCATACCCTCCAATCTCCTAGCAATGGACACCACCTATTGGTATGTGATGTCCATCTCCAATTCTCGGGACATACTGAATCTGACACTAGGATGGATGCCCTCAATAAATCGACGAACCCATTCTCGAACAGTAGCAACCAAGGCTGGTGCATGCCTAGCCAAATCACTGAATTAGATCGCATACTCTGACACAGTCATAGAACCCTGGCGCAACTGCTCAATCTCTACGCGACATGTATCTCTTAGACGCTGAGGAACATATTCCCTCAAGAACATATCTAAAAACTGAGTCCAAGTGAGTGAAGCTGCCTCAGCCAGACTATCCAACTCGTATGCTCGCCACTCCTTACAGGCCTCTCCCCTAAGCTGGAATGTCGGGAAAGAAATCCCACTAGAATCCACAATACCCATAGTATGGAGGATACACTGACATTCCTCGAGAAAATCCTGAGCATCCTCTGAAGCCAAACCGATGAAAGTGGGATGGTGGTACTTCTTGTACCTCTCGAGCTTGAGTTGCACCCCCTTTAAAAATGTTGCCCTAGCCTCGGGACGAACTAGGACAACTGGCTACACTGGTATAACCTTTGTAGCATGGTCAACCTGGGCCCGTAGCTCTAGGGTACGGGCAGCGGGAGTCTGTCCTCCTCCCCCAGCCTGAGATATGGCAGGAACAAGTGGAATCAACCCTGCCTGAGCTAGAGTGCCAAACATGCTAAAAAAGTAGGCAACAGTCTCCTGAAGTGCAGGGGTAGTAACAGGCATCTCAGGTGCCTGCTCTCTGGCTAGAGCTACTGGTGGCTCTGCCGCAGCAGCTCGTGTAGGTGCTCTGGCTACACCACGTGGTCTTCCTCGACTTCTGGCTTGACCTCTACCCCGGCCCAGCCTTTGGCAGCTCCAACAGGGGACGTGGGTGTCTGATCATTGGATCTAGTTGAGCGTGTCATCACCATCTATGAGAGAATAGAAAGACAAGAGTTTAGAATTTTGAAGTCAACAAATGCGCAAGATAAGGAATCAAAGAAGTGAACATTTTTCCTAACAATTCCATAGCCTCCCGAAGATAAGCACAGACGTCTCCGTACGAATCCATGAGACTCTACTAAATCTGCTTGTGACTCATAACACCTATGAACCTAGATCTCTGATACCAACTTATCACGACCCCAAATTCCCTCTGTAGGATATCGTTATGGAACCTAGTCTCTAAGACTAGGTAAGCCTATCAATTATGTGGAATAACTGAATATAAATATGAAACTCAATTCTTAACAACTGAAATAAATAAGAACGACAACTTAAATAATCACAACTCCCAAAAACCCGGTAGCAATACGTCACAAGCTTCTAAGAATTTATTCTAAGTGTCTCTATACATCAGAGTCTAAAGAGAATAAGGAAAGCAACACAATAAGGATAGAAGGGGACTACGAGGTCTGCGGAGGCTGGCAGATATACCTTAAAGTGCCCCTATTAAGCATTTACTTTAGGGACTACGAGACGGTATCTCGGGAGTGCCTTTATCCTTGTTAAATTTCCAGTCTCTTATCACATTGCTATATTTTCTGCCTTAAATTATTATATACCACTGGGGCCCTGGGTACCGTTGTGGTGTACTCATACTCTTCTGCACATGTTTTATATACAAATCCAGGTACCCCCTACCAGCCCCGTTATTAGTTGCGTACTTGCTGTTTCTCCAGAGACTTCAAGGTATATTTGCCAGCGTCCGCAGACCTCGGTGTCCCCCTCTATCCTTTTCATGTTGTTCCTCCTTTATTTCTTCTAGTTACTGATGTAAAGAAATAGTTAGACAAATTCTTAGATCTTGTGACCTATTATTACTGGGTTTTGGGAATATTGTTATACTCGAGCTGTTGGTTACCTGTACATGCCGAGCAGCATTTTTCCGCTATATAGTTATCTGATGAGAATTAGTTGTTGATTCTGTCTCTATTTACGATTTGTTTTCGCAATTGTTAGGCTTACCTTGTCATAGAGACTAGGTGTCATCACGACATATTACAGAGTGAGAATTGGGTCGTGACAAATTGGTATCAGGGCTCTAGGTTCATAGGTGTTATGAGTCACAAACAAATTTAATAGAGTCTCGCGGATCGGTACAGAGATGTCTATACTTATTTTTGGGAGGCTATGGAACTGTTAGGAAAAATATCACTTCTTATATTCCTTGTCGTGCAAAACTGTTGATTTCAAAATTCTAAACCTCTGTCTTATATTCTATCACAGATGGTGAGGACACATACATACGGATCATATGACCAGGCGCTGGAGGTGTGAGAGGTCTGGGCCAGGGCCGGGGTAGAAGCTGAGTACGTCTACGTGGTGAATCCAGAAGAAACACACGAGCTTCTATAGAGGAGATACCAGTAGCTCCAGTAGGAGCACAGGCAGCTGAGACGCCTGTTACTGCACCAGCTCTTTAGGAGACACTGACACAGTTCGTGAGCATGTTCGGTACTCTAGCTCAGGCAAGGTTGATCCCACCTGCTCCTGCCACATCTCAGGTCGGGGAAGGACCACATACTCCTACCGCACGTACCTCAGATCAGTGGGTTCACGTCGACCAGGTTCTAGAGGTCATACCGATGCAGCTTGTAGCTCCAGCTCAGCCCGAGGTTAGGGCATCAGTTTCTGAGGTAGAGCAGCTCAGGCTTGAGAGGTACAAGAAGTACCACCCTCCAATTATCAGTTGCTTGGCGTCAGAGGATGCCTAGGGATTTCTTGAGGAATGTCACCTTACCATGGGTGTAGCTGTCGAGTGGGTTTCTTTCAATACGTTCCAGCTTAGTAAAGTAGTCTATTAGTGGTGGCGTGCTTATGAGTTGGGTACTCCGGCTGAGGAAACTTCACTTACATTGACTCAGTTCTCGGATATGTTCTTGATTGAGTATGTTCGCCAGAGTCTCAGAGATTTATGGCGCGCAGAGTTGGAGCAGTTGCGCCAGGGTGCTATGACTGTGTCAGAGTATGCGATTCGCTTCAGTGATTTGGCTAGGCATGCACTAACCTTGGATGCTATAGTTCGAGAGAGGGTTCATCAGTTTATCGAGGGGCTCAACCCCAGTATTAGGCTTAGCATGGCCCGGGAGTTGGAGATGGATATTGTGTACCATCAAGTTGTGGGAGTTACTAGGATATTGGAGGTGCACTCGAGAGAGAGAGGAGAGGGAGGCCAAGAGGTCTCGCGAGTCTGGGACTTTGAGTGGTGTTCATGCCCCCACTGTAGTTCGTCATTGTATGGTCTATGTAAGTCACCATGTTCATTTAGCACTTTCAGCCTCCAGTGGTATTTCGGTTACTGCTAGGACCCTAGGAACCATATTATGCACCGCTAGTGTCTAGTGTACCTCCTGCACGGGGTGCTTTCAGCAGTCAATCCAGTCGATCTAGCTCGAGCTAGTCGCAGCAACCACGCCCTACGAGAGATTATTTTGAGTGTGGAGACACTCGCCATATAGTGAGGGATTGCTCGAGACTTAGGAGGGGTGCACCTCCATAGGCCACTTAGGCACAGCGTGCTCCACCAGGTCCTGAGGCTATGATTACAGCACCAGCTACTACTCCACCTGCTCAGCCAGCTAGAGGTGGAGGTCGGGCAGGTAGAGGTCGCCCTAGAGGGGGAGGCCATGCAAGATATTATGCCCTTCCTACGCGAATAGATGCAGTTGTATCCGAATCTGTCATTACAAGTATTGTTCTGGTCTGTCATAGAGATGCGTCCGTCTTATTTGATCCAGGCTCCAGTTATTCCTATGTGTCATCTAATTAGAATTTGAGAGTATTTGGGAATGCACTGGTTGTCACCCCATTATGCTATTATTGATTGTCACGCTAAGATCGTGACGCTGGCTATGCCAGGATTTCCTTGGTTATAGTGGAGAGGTACCTTAGATTATACTCCCAGCAGAGTTATTTCATTTCTTAAAGTTTAACGAATGGTTGAGAAGGGGTGTGATGCGTATCTAGCTTATGTGAGAGATATCAGTATTGATACCCCTATAGTTGAGTCAGTCCCAGTAGTGAGGGACTATCCAGATGTATTTCCAACTGATCTCCCGGGCATACCACCCTACAGATATATCGACTTTGGTATTGACTTGTTACTGGGCACTCAACCCATCTCTATTCCTCCAAATGGTATGGCTCCTACTTGATAAGGGCTTCATTTGGCCAAGTGTGTTACCTTGGGGTACCCCAATCTTGTTTGTGAAGAAGAAGGATGGTTGTTTACGTATGTGTATTAATTATTGCCAGTTGAACAAAGTTAAAGTGAAGAACAGTTATCCATTACCTCGTATTGATAACCTATTTGATCAGTTACAGGGTGCAAAAGTGTTTTCGAAGATTGACTTGCATTCAAGCTATCATCAGTTAAAGATTCGGGAGCCAGATATCCCGAAGACTTCTTTCAGGAGTTGTTATAGTCACTACAAGTTCCTTGTGATGTCATTTGGGCTGACCAATGCCCCAGCAACATCCATGCACTTGATGCATAGTGTTTTCCGGATCTATCTTGACTCATTCGTCATTGTGTTTATTGACGACACTATGGTGTACTCCCGGAGTCGGAAGGATCATGAGCAGCACTTGAGGACTGTGCTTCAGACCATAAGAGAAATAAGTTATATGCTCAAAGTGTGAGTTCTGGTTAGATTCAGTGGCATTTTTGGGACTCGTAGTGTCGAGTGAGTGGATCAAAGTAGATCCGAAGAAGGTTGAGGTAGTGTAGAGTTGGTCTAGACTGTCCTCAGCTACGAAGATCCGGAGTTTTCTTGGTATGGCACAGTATTACCGTCGATTTGTAGAGGGTTTCTCATCTATTGCAGCACAAATGACCAGGCTAACCCAAAAGAGTGCTCCGTTCAGGTTGACATAGGAGTGTGAGGAGATCTTTCAAAAGCTCAAGACAGCTTTGACTACAGCCCAAATATTGGTATAGCCTATAGGTTCGGGTTCTTATATTGTATATTGTGATGTGTCGCAGATTGGTTTCGGTGCGGTGTTGATGCAGGACGGTAGGGTTATTGCCTATGCGTCTAGACAGCTGAAGGTGAATGAAAAGAACTATCATGTCCACGACCTTAAGTTAGTAGCTACTGTTCCTACCTTGAAGATTTGGCGGAACTATTTGTACGGTGTTCCTTGTGAGATCTACACCGATCACCGGAGTCTGCAGCATCTGTTCAAACAGAAGGATCTTAACATGCATCAGCGTAGGTGGTTAGAGCTGCTTAAGGATTATGATATCACTATTCTATACCATCCAGAGAAGGCCAATGTGGTGGAAGATACCTTGAGTCGCAGGGCGAAGAGTTTGGGAGCTTAGCATATCTACCAGCAGCAGAGAGGCCATTGGCATTGGATGTTCAGGCTTTGGCCAACCAATTTGTTAGATTGGATATTTATGAACCGATTCGAGTTTTGGCTTGTGTGGTTTATAAGTCTTCTCTTTATGATCGTATCAGGGAGCGTCAGTATGATGACCCTCATCAGAAGTTTGATGAAGTTTGGGTGTTTGTGGATAGTATAACCAAGTCAGGTCATTGTCCGAGCGCACTATTCAGATACCGGAGGATATGCTCCGTGCATGTGTGATGGATTTTGGGGGTTCTTGGGATCAATTCTTGCCACTTGTGGAGTTTGCCTACAACAACAGTTATTATTCGAGCATTCAGATGGAACTGTATAAGGCTTTGTATGGTAGACAGTGTCGGTGTCTAGTGGGTTGGTTCAAGCTGGGCGAGGCTAGGCTATTGGGCACAGACTTGGTTCAGGATGCTTAGGAGAAGGTTAAGATGATTAAGGATCGACTTCGCACAGCCTAGTCTAGAAAGAAGAGTTATACGGATCGGAATGTTCGCGATATTGCATTCATGGTTGGAGAGCAGGGTCTTGCTACTGATTTCACCCATGAAGGGTGTCATGAGGTTTGGGAAGAAAGGTAAGCTGATCCCAAGGTTTATTGGCTCGTTCGAGGTGTTACGCCGAGTTGGGGAAGTTGCTTATGAGCTTGCCTTACCACCCAGTCTAGCAGGAGTTCATCCAGTATTCCATGTTTCTATGCTCTAAAAGTATCACGGCGATTCGTCTCATGTTTTAGATTTCACCTCAGTCCAGCTGGACAAGGATTAATCTTATATTGAGGAGCTGGTGGCTATTTTGGACAGGCAGGTCCGAAAACTGAGGTCAAAGCACATAGCTTCAGTGAAGGTTTAGTGGAGGGGTTAGCCGGTCGAGGAGGCGACTTGGGATACCGAGCACGATATGCACAGCCATTATCCTCATCTTTTCACCACTTCAGGTATGTCTCTATGCTCGTTCGAGGACGAACGATTCTTTTAAGAGGGGGAGGATGTGACGACCCGGCCGGTTGTTTTGAGAGTAATAGCCCGATCCCCTATTTACTACTTTCCCCGTATCATCTTATGCTTATATGACTTGCCGGGAGGTTTTGTTCTTGGTTTCGGAGTATTTTGGGACACTTAGTCCCTAAAATGGAAGCTTAAGTTCTAGAATTTTGACCGTAGTTGGAACTATTTGAAGACGACTCCTGAATGGAGTTTCGTCGGTTTTGTTAGCTCTGTTGAATGATTTTGAACTTAGGAGCGTATCCGGATTGTGAATTGGAGGTCTGTAGCTGAATTAGGCTTAAAATGGCGAAAGTTGAATTTATGGAAAGTTTGACCGGAAATGAACATTTTGATATTGGGGTTGGATTCCAATTCCGGAAGTTGGAGTAGGACTTCAATGTCGAATATGGCTTGTGTGTAAAATTTGAGGTCAATCGAACGTGATTTGATAGGTTTCGACATCGGTTGTAGAAGTTTGAAGTTTCAAGTTCATTAAGTTTGAATTGGAGTGCGATTCATGTTTTTGTTATTGTTTGATGTGATTTGAGGATTCAACTAAGTCCGTATGATATTTTAGGACTTGTTGGTATCTTTGGTTGAGGTCCCGGGGGCCTCGAGTTGATTTCGGTGGTTAACGGATCATTTGGAAATGTGTTGGATTGGCTGAAGTTGTTGCACCTGGAGTAATCACACCTACACACTTTGGGCCGCAGGTGTGACCCCACAGAAGCGGCCATCGAGACGCAGAAGCAATAATGGGCCTGCCCAGCTGGGACCACAGAAGCGGTCAAAGTCTCGCAGAAACGTACTCGCAGGAGCGGTGAAAGGAACGCAGAAGTGGGCGAGCAGAAGCGGCCCTTGATCGCAGAAGCGATTGTTGAGGACTTAAGTTAAGCCCGCACTTGCGATGGTTTTTCCGAAGATGCAGAACTGCAGAAGCGCTGAACCCCTCGCAAAAGCGAGATCGTTGGGCAAAAAGAGGCTAAGTTTGAGGGTTTTATCCCATTTTTCATTTTGGGACTTTGAGAGCTCGGATTTAGTCAATAATTTAAGGGATTTTCAGAGGAAGCTATTGGGTAGTAATTCTTAACTCATTTATGGTTATATTCTACTAATCTATCATTAATTTCATCTTTTAATTAAGGATTTTGGTTGAGAAAATTGGGAAAAAACTTGGAAAGTTCTTCAACCAAATTTTTGGGTTTTGATTGAGGATTTGGTATCGGATTTGAGTAATTTTGGTATGGGTGGACTGGTGGTTGAATGGGTGTTCCTATTTTGTGACTTTTACCTGATTCCGAGTTGTGGGCCCATCTCGACTTTTTGGGGGCGATTTTCAAAATTCTTGTTAAAGTCTTGATTTCATTAATTAGATAAGTTTATTATAGTTGTATTTATAGTATGTGATTGTTTTTGGCTATATTTGGGACATTTGGAGTCGGAAAGTCGAGGAAAAGGTGTTCTTTTTGATTGATTGAGCTTGGCTCGAGGTAAGTAGCTTGCCTAACCTTGTGTGGGGGAAATCCCCTTAGGATTTGGTACTATTGTGATATGTGAGTGTCGTGTGCGTGAGGTGACGAGTGCGTACACGGGAAAATGTTTGAAAAATATGGTTTTTACTGAGCGGTAACATGTTACATCTTAACTGAGTTATACCAGCATGTGTAGTTACCCTCTTTAGCCTAATATCGCACGTCTACGTTTCTTAATTGCTTATTTGAAACCTGTACAACATGCATAGTTGATTTCCTACTTTCCTTGACTTGTATTTAGTCTTAAACTGTAGGATTTCTTGATGTAATTGTTGTTTCCATCGATTTCGAGCTGTGTGTTTACCTTTGGGACTACGAAGCGGTACCGCGGGAGATCTCATGTTGCATATTTACTTTTGGGACTACGAGGCGATACCCCGGGAGATCCCCTGTCGCATATTTACTTTTGGGATTATGAGGCAGTACCTCGAGAGATCCCCCTGCATATTTACTTTTGGGACTACGAGGCAGTACCTCGGGAGATCCCCTGTTGAGCATTTCCTTTTGGGACTACGAGACGGTATCTCGGGAGTGCCCCCATTGTTTATCCCTATGTGTTGTGCTGTTATCCTTCTGTAGTTTCTCCTCGTTAAATTTCTAATCTCTTATTACATTCTTATATTTTCTTCCTTAAATTATTATATACCAGTAGGGCCCTGACCTGGCTTCATCACTACTCTACCGAGGTTAGGCTTGACACTTACTGGGTACCGTTGTGGTGTACTCATGCTACTCTTATGCATATATTTTGTGTACAGATCCTGGTACCTCCTACCAGCCCTGCTATTAGTTGCGTACTCGTTGCTGCTCCGGAGACTTAAAGGTATATCTGCCAGCGTCCACAGACCTCGGAGTCCCCCTCTATCCCTTTTAAGTTGTTCCTCCTTTATTTCTTCTAGTTACTGATGTACAGAAATAGTTAGACAAATTCTTAGAGTTTGTGATTAGTGATTACCGGGTTTTGGGAATATTGTTATACTCGAGTTGTTGGTTACTTGTACATGTAAAGCGGCATTTTTCCGTTATGTAGTTATCTAATGAGAACTAGTTGTTTATTCTATCTTTATTTTTGATTTTTTCTACAATTGTTAGGCTTACCTAGTCGTAGAGACTAGGTGCGTCACTACATCTTATGGATGGAGAATCGGGTCGTGACATTCATGGTAGCTCTAGACTTATGAAAGATCTATTCAGGTATACTTCAAACAGACGATGTACTTTATATCATACCAACTTTGTAAATTCTAAATCTTAGACGCTCATTATTTGTACTACAATGTCACGACCCAATTCCATATCAGGCCATGATGGCGTCTAGCACCGTTGCTAGAAAAGCCAATAATGAATAACCTAATGATTTCCCATTTTACGATTCTTCCCACATAGTGATCTTTTTCTTTTACTTAAAAGATTTAATGAAAACCGATTTAAATTATTAAATGAAAACAACGAGAAACATTAATAACCGTAAGAACAAAACCCAAAAGAAATCACAAGTCTACTATTACGTGCCAAGATCTAGTGTCACAAGTATATGGGCAACTTAGTAGAATATACAAAAGATATCTATCCTACTGCCTGAAAAGGAATAGACATAAAACAAATAATAGGGGGACTCCGGCATGCTGCTGAACGGCTCGGGAGGGAAGCTCACCGTAGAATCTCGAACCCAGATCAAGAATGCGATCTGGATGGATATCCAGATGCACCTGCCTCAGATCCTGCACAGTTAAGTGCAGAAGTGTAGTATGAGTACATAAAACAACATGTACCCAATAAGTATCTCGCCTAACCTTGAAGAAGTAGTTACGAAGGGTCGACTTGACACTTACTACAGCTAATGATAATAAATTTAAATCATAACTGAGCATAGATTACAATAAATATACTAAAACTCAATAGTAAGTGATGGCAAATGCCCTTTTTCACAATTATAAATCCCAAATTTATCTTCCATTTAAATATTGGAGCAATATCAGTTATGAGTATAAAATCCCCAAAAAATATTCTTGCACAAATAATGCCGAGGACGTACGGCCCGAACCAACATAACGATATTTAAATTGTGCACTACCGAGAGTCGAATGGCGCAAATCATAGATGTATCTATTTAATCTGCCGAGGCACTCGGCCCGCTCCACTAATAGAAAACACTTAAGGAAACACAAGTTTTTCAATAGCAGCCAAGTGTTCTATCCATACCTTTAATTAAGTTAAACTTATCCCTTTGGAATCCTCTTACAATTTTTGGAAATTTTGATTTAAGCAATTCAATTGACAAGTAAAGGCGTAATTATTTCAAGTAAGGTATGATGGGGGTCCTAGACTACCCGGACTTTCGCATAAATAGTAGCTACGCACGGACTCTCATCACTTCGTACGTACGTAGCCCCCCACAAATAGTCACATATATTAATTAATTCGCTTATGGGGAAATTTCCCTCTTACAAAGTTAGAAATGAGACTTACCTCGTATCAAAGCCCACTTACCAATTCAAGAACATGCTCAAACCTCCAAATTTGGTGCCAAGCGACTCGAAACTAGCCACACATTATATAATTAATCGATTTATGCTCAAAAGTTCATACCCCTGCTATTAAAGCAATTACCCAACTGTAAATGCAAGATTCCTAAAATTCACCCCGGGGCCCACATGCCCGGATTCCGAAAATGTTTGAAGAAAATTGTTACCCATAATGCTAGGTCAAAATGCCCTCCTTCAAAGCTCTTAAATCGCCCAAGAGTGAGAAACAATGTGATAAGAATGGCCTAATTCCGTATTAAATGAACCCTCACTACCCAGTGACTTTCATACCTACGGTGCTTTGGCCGCCTCTGCGGTCTCACACCTGCGGTAAATGCCTCGCAGGTGCGCTTTTCCCTCAGCTGGACAGACTCTGCATCTGAGGACAGAAGGGGCCGCTTTTGCGGGCCTAGTCGCACATGCGACCAAAGCTCTCGCACCTGCAGTCGCGCAGGTGCGCCCAATCTTTCACATCTGCGGTTCCTGGGCTGCCCTTGATCTCTCACTTCTGCGGCTCGTAGCTCGCACCTGTGAGCCCGCACCGGCGGCTGTCCAAGCACAGGTGCGATTATGACAAATCTTGGAGCTTCAACTGTGGCTCCATGCTCCCAACTTGGTTCGAGCCCCGCCCGAACATACCAACAAGTTTAGAATCATAAAACGGACTCACTCGAACTCTTGAAACGCCCAAAACAACATTAAAACCAATTGAATCAAACTTGTGAACTTCAAGTTCTTCTATTCACTCAAAATGCGCCGAAACGTACTTAGACGACTCAGATTGACACCAAATTTTGTGTGCAAGTCTTAAATGACATTACAGAGCTATTCTGGGTCTCTGAATTCCATTTGGATCTCCATAACACCAAAACCCATTCCAAACCAAATTTAAAGAATTTCTAAAACCTTCAAAGAGCCAACTTTCACTATTAGGCATCAAGCCTTTACCGCGGAAATCCTCTTGGATTTTAACTGGCGATCCTGCCTATCAACAATGGCGACTGGCTCCTCCTCATAACCCGGGATCTCATGTAACTAAAAAGTGCTGAAGTCTAACACATGTGACACGTCGGCGTGATACCTCCGGAGCATAGACACGTGGAAGACCGGATGAACTCCTGATAGGCTGGGAGGTAAAGCAAGCTCATAAGCAACCTCCCCAACCCGCCTAAACACCTCAAATGGGCCTATAAAACTTGGGCTCAACTTGCCCTTCTTCCCAAATCTCATTATCCCCTTCATCGGTGAGACTTTCAAGAAAACCTTCTCGCCTACCATAAATGACACATCACGCGCCTTCTGATCTGCGTAACCCTTCTGTCTGGATTGTGCTGTGCGAAGTCGCTCCTGAATCAACTTTATCTTTTCTAAGGCATCCTTCACCAAATCAGTACCATATAACATAGCCTCGCTGGGCTCAAACCACCCGATAGGAGAATGACATCGCCGACCATATAAAGCCTCAAATGGAGCCATCTCGATGCTGGACTGATAATTGTTGTTGTAAGAAAACTCGGCCAAAGGCAAGGATCGATCCCACTGACTTCCAAAGTCAATCACTCATGATCTTAGCATGTCCTCCAATATCTGAACTATCCGCTCTGACTGACTGTCGATCTGAGGATGAAATGTTGTGCTGAGCTCTACGCGGGTTCCCAACTCACTTTGTACCACTCTCCAGAAATGTGAAGTAAACTAAGGACCTCTATCTGAAATGATGGAAATGGGCACACCGTGTAGTCGAACTATCTCATGGATATAAATCTGGCCCAATCTCTCTGAAGTATATGTAGTCATCATAGGAATGAAGTGTGCCGACTTGATCAATCTGTCAACAATGACCCAAACTGCATCAAACTTCTGCAAAGTCCGCGGTAACCTAACTACGAAGTCCATAGTAAGGCACTCCCACTTCCATTCGAGTATAGTCATCTGCTGGAGTAGGCCTCCTGGCCTCTGGTGCTTATACTTAACCTGCTGGCAATTCAGGCATCTAGCAACATACTCAACTATGTCTTTATTCTTCGTAGCACCTGGGTGAATGGAATATCACGAACTGTGCGCCTCATCTAGGATCCTCTCCCTCAGGCCATCGACGTTAGGAACACATAAACGACCCTGGAGTCGCAGAACACCATCCTCGCCAATAGAAACCTCCTTGGATATACCCTGTAGTACTGTCTCTCTGAGAACCAACAGGTGCAGATCATCAAATTGCCGAGCCTTGATAGGCTCAAGCAAGAACTCGGCTGGGCTCTGAAATATCCAACCTCACAAGTATGTTATCCAGGAACTGAATGTCCAGGGCTAGTGGCCTCTCCTCTGCTGAAATGAATGCCAAGCTACCCATACTCTCTACCTTTCTGCTCAAGGCATCCGTGACCACATTTTCCTTGCCTGGATGATAAAGAATAGTGATGTCATAATCCTTCATTTACTAAAGCCATTTGCGCTGTCACAAATTAAGATCCCTTTGCTTGAACAAATGCTGCAAGCTGCAATGATTAGTGTAAACCTCATAAGACAACCCATAAATGTAGTTCCTCCAGATCTTAAGAGCATGAACAATCGCGGCCAACTCCAAATCATGCACATGATAATTATTCTCATGAGGCTTCAGCTGACGTGAAGCATATGCAATAACCTGCCCCTCCTGCATCAATACACAACCCAAGCCAACGCGTAAAGTATCGCAATACACTGTATACGTCTCCAAATCGGAAGGAAACACTAGAAGTGGTGATGTAGTCAAAGCTGGCTTGAGATTCTGAAAGCTCACCTCACAATCATCGGTCCAACGGAACGGAGCACCCTTCTAGGTCAATCTAGTCAAAGGTGTTGCAATGGATGAGAAGCCCTACAAAAATCGGTGATAATAACCTGCTAGCCCCAAGAAACTCCTGATCTCAGTCGCCGAAGAAGGACGAGGCCAACTCTGAACTGCTTCGATCTTCTTGGGATCCACCTTAATGCCCTCGCCTGATACCACATGCCCCAAGAATGCCACGAAATCTTACCAAAATTCACACTTGGAGAACTTAGCATATAGTTTCTGTTCCCGCAAGGTCTGAAGCACCACTCTCAAATGCTGCTCGTGCTCCTCCATGCTATGTGAGTAAATCAAGATGTCATCAATGAAGACAATAACAAAGGAATCAATATGAGGCCTGAACACCCTGTTCATCAAATCCATAAATGTCGGTAGGTCATTGGTTAAGCCGAAGGACATCACTAGACACTCATAATGGCCATATCTAGTACGAAAGGCAGTCTTCGAAACATCTGAGTCCCAAATCTGCAACTGATGATATCCTGATCTCAAGTCGATCTTAGAAAACACCCTAGCACCCTGCAATTGTTCAAACAAATCATCAATATGCGGCAACGGGTACTTGTTCTTAATGGTGACTTTGTTCAACTAGCGTTAATCAATGCACATCCACATAGTCCTATTTTTCTTCTTCACAAATAATACCGGTGTACCCCAAGGTGATACACTTGGCCTGCCGAACCCCTTTGCTAGTAATTCCTCAAGTTGTTCCTTCAACTCCTTCAATTCTTTCGGAGCCATTCGGTATGGTGGGATAGATATAGGCTGAGTGCCTGGAGCCAAGTCAATACAGAAATCAATATCACGATCTAGTGGTATGCCTGGGAGGTTAGAGGGAAACACATCGCCGAACTCTCGAACTACTGGCACTAAATCAATCGTCAGAGACTCTGCGGTAGTATCCTGAACATAGGCTAGATAAGCCAAGTAACCCTTCTAGACCATGTGTCGAGCCTTCATAAAAGATATAACCCGACTAGATGTACTGACAGATGAACCCTTCCACTCCAACCTCGACAACTCTGGCATTGCTAAGGTAACAGTCTTGGCATGGCAATGAAGGATGGTGTGAGATGGAGATAGCCAGTCCATGCCCAAGATGACCTCAAAATCGGTCATATCGAGCAACAGAAGATTCGCCCGAGTCTCATATCCATAAAATTTAACCACACAGGACCGATAGATCCGATCCACAACAAACGAAATCACCCACAAGAGTGGACACATAAACATGAGTACCCAAGGACTCATGAGGAATATCTAGAAAATGAGCAAACAAGGATGACACATACGAAAAGATAGATCCTGGATCAAATAATACTGAAGCATACCTACCGCAGACAGAGATAATACCTATGATCACATCATCTGAGGCCACTACATCTGGTCTGGCCGGAAAAGCATAAAATCTAGCTGGAGCGCACCCCGGCTGGCCTCCGCCTGCCTGACCTCCACCTCTAGTATGGCCTCTACCCACCTGCCCTCCGCCTCTGGGTGGCCGGATGGCTGGTGCAGCTACTGGAGCTGTAATCATGGGCTGCTGGCCCTGCTGCACTTCCTTGCCCGAAGCCTGGGGTGAAATCTCCGCACATGGCTAAGATCCCCGCACTCAAAACAACCTCTCGGCGCGGTGATCTGCTGCCCTCAAGTCTGATCCTAATGGTCTGAATACCTACCAGAAGAACCCTGAATAGCTGGTGGGTGATATGAACTCTCTGGCATGGCACTGAAGTAAGCACTAGAAGAACTCTGATAACTAGAGTACCCACTGGAAGAACACCGAATAGCTGGCGATCGGTAAGAACTCTTCGGCATATCTCTGAAATAGGGTCGGGCTGGAGCACCCCTTGAAGGTGGCGGTGCTGGATATGGGGGACAACTGGGCTAACCCCTCCTGAACTGACCTCTGCCTCCAGCTAGGGCACCTCTGAACTCCCCGGAGTAACATACCCTCTTGTCCTACTGCATCTGCTCCCTACCCCTCTAGCGATAGCCCTCGATCCTCCAAGCAATCTCCACTACTAGCTGGTAGGAAGTCCCCATCTCTACCTCTCGGGCAATACTAGCCTGAATACCTGAGTGAAACCCCACAACAAACCTTCGAGCCTCCTCCACCTCAGTAGGGAGTATCATGAGTGCATAGCGAGACAGCTGAGAGAACCTTGCCTCATAATCGGTCATGGATATATGACCCTGCTAGAGCTACTCAAACTGGAATCACAACTCTTCCCTCTAAGAGGGTGGAATATACCTAACCAAGAATAGGCATGTGAACTGGCCCCAAGTCATGGGAGGAGAATCTGCTAGTCTACCAAGAAGATAAGACTGACACCACCTGCGTGCTCTGCCCTCCAACTGGAAGGTAGTGAAATCTACCCCGTTAGACTCCAATATCCTCATGTTGTGCAGTTTGTCCCTGCACCTATCAATAAAGTCTTGAGGATCCTCATGTCGCTCACCACCAAAGATAGGAGGGTGAAGCCTAGTCCATCTATCCAAAAGCTTATGCGGCTCGCCGGCCGCAGCTAGTCTAGGCTCAGGTACAGCTTCTACGACTAGCTGAGCCCCACCCACGGGGAGAGTTCCCAGAGAATGGTATACAACGGCTGCATGCCCAGGAGCCTCAGCGTTAGTGGTCTGTGCTCCCCCTCCCGCCTGAGATGTAGTCGGGTCTGCTGGAAGTAAACCAGCCTAGGTCATAGAATCCATGAACCATAGCATACGACATTTGGCCTCCTGGAAGCCCGGTGCTGTCATAAAATCGACCGGGGCTGGCTCTGCTGCGGGAACCTCGCCCTGCTCCTCAACTATAGGATCCTCTAATGGATCCGCTGGTGGTGCAACTGGGGCAACTCTGGGACGTCCTTGTCCACTACCTCGGGCCGGTGCCCTCCTCCGGCCTCTACCTCGGCCTCTAGCAACAGGGGGAGCAGCCCCTCCCGGGTCTAGAATGTCTGTTGTGCGCGTTCTCACCATCTGTGAGAGAATAAGAGGAAGAAACTTAGTATACCATCAACTGCACGATAGAAGATGAATAAAGAGTAGTTTTGCTAACATCCTATAGCCTCTCGAAGATAAGTACGGACGTCTCCGTACCGAAACGTAACACTCTATTAGACCTTCCCATAACGTGCGAGACCTACGTGAACCTAGTGCTCTGATACTATGTTGTCGCCACCCAATTCCATATAAGGTCGTGATGGCGTCTAGCACCGTTTCTAGACAACCCAACAATGAATTACCTAATGATTTCTCATTTTAACGATTCTTCTCACGTAGTGATCTTTTTCTTTTACTTAAAAGATTCAATGAAAACCGATTTAAATTATTAAATGAAAATAGCGAGAAACATTAATAACCGTAAGAACAAAACCCAAAAACAATCACAAGTCTACTATTACGTACCATGATCTAGTGTCACAAGTATACGGGCAACTTAGTAGAATATACAAAAGATATCTATCCTACTGCCTGAAAAGGAATAGACATAAAAAAAAATAATAAGGGGACTCCGGCATGATGCTGAACGGCTCGGGAGGGAAGCTCACCGTAGAATCTCGAACCAGATCAAGAATGCGCGCCAGATGGATATCCAGATGCACCTGCCTCAGATCCTGCACAGTTAAGTACAGTAGTGTAATGTGAGTACATAAAATAACATGTACCTAATAAGTATCCCGCCTAACCTTGAAGAAGTAGTGACGAGGGGTCGACTTGACACTTACTACAGCTAATGATAATAAATTTAAATCATAACTGAGCATAGATTATAATAAATATACTAAAACTCAACAGTAAGTGATGGCAAATGCCCTTTTTCACAATTATTAATCCCAAATTTATCTTCCATTTAAACATTGGAACAATATTAGTTGTGAGTATAAAATCCCCAAAAACTATTCATGCACAAATAATGTCGAGGACGTCCGGCCCGAACCAATGTAACGATATTTAAACCGTGCATTGTCGAGGGTCGAACGACGCGAACTATAGATGCATCTATTTAATCTGCCGAGGTGCTCGGCCCGCTCCACTAACAGAAAACACTTAAGGAAACACAAGTTTTCCAATAGCAGTCAAGTGTTCTATCCATACCCTCAACTCATAAAACAGTAAAAGTACGTACAGAAAGTCTTATTTAGGGAACGGGGTTCTAGACAGCAAAACGACCAGTCGGGTCGTTACATACAAGTCCTTGGGAATGTATAAGATGCATATATTTTCTTTTACTTAATTGTCTTATGAAATTTCATTGAAAATAGATAGCTATTAAATCGCTTACCTAGCCGGTTGGATTAGGTGCTATCACGACTAGTTGAATTTTGGGTCGTGACACTTCATTTGGTATTTGCAAAAAATTACATTAATTTATTCTAATTATGTGGTAAAGAGAACATCAATGAGTAATTTTTTGAAGAAGAATTTACTTCTTTTAGTATTTGCAATAAATTACATTAATTTATTCTAATTATGTGGTAAAGAGTGTGTGACTAAAGTTGAAAACTACTAAATATATAAGAAAATAATGTTTCGCTTTTTTAAAAAATAATTGTCTTCTTCAATCAGTCTAGACTATTATAAAAGCTCAAAACTTCAACGCGAAATTGATCGATTTTTTATCATTTAAAAATAAATTTTACATTGGATAAAATTATTATTTAATTAATATTTTTAATAGTTACGACGTTGAAATTAACTAAAGTTTTGCCTATTAAATTTTTTAATTATTTGAAATATATAGGAGTTCCTAATATTTAGGAATGACATCCTAGTAAAACTACTAATATAACTCGAGTAACTCCATTTTCACAAGATTCATAATTTTAGAAAATTGTTATTTCACCTAGAATAAGAATATTCCAGGAGACACTAGAAGTGTTCCACTTTAAAATACCAAAAGACGAAAACTTAAAGCAAATCGTACAAAAATCATACTCAAGAGCTCACGATTATTTTTAGATTACTAAAATTTCAAATATTTAAGGTTGATAATGTTAGAAATGTTAGCTATTTCAAGCTAATCTTTTTGTAATTGTTATTTATATCCCTAAACAAAGTCCAGAGATTTACATTCATCTTTTTTTTCTTCAGTAGTTTGATTTTTTTTTTTGTAATTGTTATTTAATAATTCAGACACTTTTGTGAATAATATCTATATTTTTTATAAAATTTACATTCATTGTTATGTAAAAGAAGAAATAACACAAAAGTTATGGGTCCCACACTACACTTGTCAATAAAATTTCTCACCAAATAGTTGAGTCTTACACCAAATAAAATTTCTCATGATGGATTAACCGTGTACTACTTTTAGGTACGTGTCAGAATTTTTATGTGGTCCCGCTCAGTCCCAATTAATTCGGATTCACGCCTATTAAAAGAGTAGGTGCTACCAAGATATTTTCTCATTTTTAAAGTGGAGTGATTCTATCCATCATTCCGTAACTCTTAGTGATATACATACTTAAATTTTAATTTTTTTAATTACTAAGTAAATTTTAAACCTCCTCAATAAGAATAGATGGATTTCTTATTAGTAATTACTATAAATAAATCTGCATTTGACTTAAGAAGTCATAAAAATTTCAAATTGGTATAATTATTTCAGTAATTGAAGACAAATTAGAAATAACAAAAACCAATAAAGATATTTTTTTTTTCATAAGAAGAATTATATATTTAATAGTAAATCGTTAGTGTGGTAGGTCAAAAGGAAGCATAAAGGCCGTCACTAGATAAGATCATATATTGTTCAGATTCGGAGTCACCCAAGAGTTTGTTTATGAGTTAAGGATCAAATAATTGGGAATTCACTTTATAAAAAGTGAGCATATTTATCCATATTACCGACCAAATTAAACTACGCAAGCTTACTGATGTCATAATACATGACATCAGTTACTGGAAGAAAAAAAATACTTTCGTTTTTGATATCCTATATATGATTAGCATAATCGATTTACGTAGCTGTGTAAATTAATCAGAAATTACAAGTGTCACCTTTCTTATGGGAGTAAATAAGAATCGAAAAAAGTGAATTAAAGCGTTAAACGTACGTATCACGAAGAATAGAATTAAGGGACGGCAAAGCAAACAATATTAGTGGGGAAGTTGATTAGTGTTGAAAAAAAGCTGAATTGTGATTAATGAATGTGAAGTTATCTAGTGGAGTATTTCTTTTAGGATTTAAGCTATATCAAACAATATTAATGAATTTAAATTTGTGACAGTAGGTTAGTTATATTTTTTACCAAATACCAAAAAATGTTTAATAAGATAATGCCATGTTGTATACGGGTAGAACCGAGCTCGATCCTTGATCGAGCATCTGGAGCAATAGACCAGGCTCGATACATCTGTAAGAGCTCGAAGGTACAGATGAAACCGAGCTCGATATCGAGGTTCGAAGTTCGACAAGACCATCAGATTTTCCCTCGAGTTTACCGAAGGCACGACCGATCTTGCTTCTAACGTCCTCGAAGAAGAGCTTTGCCGATTCATCCGACAAGGATCCGTGATTCTCGCCATTAACCAGTCATTATGGCAAAAATCACAGGATTAAGTCAAAAAGAGAGATAACGATCTATATAATTTCATATAAAATAATCTCTTAAAAGAATAATCTCCCTAAATATATAAAGAGGAAACTGAGTAATTAAGGGACACATTGTAACATACTTCAAACAACAAGATACTATTTTTTCCAGCTTTGTTCATATTATTCTTGCTTCAATAACATCACATCTAAATTCGAAGGAAGTTAACCTTGCGAGGCTTAAGTTGTTCAATCGGCATGGTTTGCATTTATTATTTTTTTTTACTTATTCTTCTATATTAAATCTGATTTCTCACTTAGTATCAAATTAGATCACATATCCTTCAAATCGCGTATAAATTCAATTATTATCCAATTTTTGGGGTAAACAGTTTGGTGCCCACCATGGGGCTAAGGATAATAGTAGTTATTTTATACAAATCTCCATAACACACATTGCTTTACACTTGCTCTTTGAAGTGTTTTTGATTTCAGGCTGAAAATGACACTCTAAAAATGGGTAATTAGCAAGACAATTCTTGGGTATGGTAGTTGTTATCCTGCATGCATGTGTTATCAAAGAATGTGGGAAGGTTGTGAGCTAAAAATGGTAGAGAATTAATTGGAGAATGATGGAATCTTTCACAAAAGGGCCTTAAAACCTTAATGCACACCTAGTGCTTGATAATATGCTAAAATGAGCTAGAATCATGATCATCTTCCTAATTTTAGTTCAACTTGTTATATTCCTAAAATAGATTGAAGTTACTAATAATTCCGGACTATTTTAGAGTTTAAGGGAACCTCAATTTAGGTATGTTGGATAAACCCCCTTCTTGTTAGAATCGAATCACACGACATTCATGTAATTGGTGTAAGTCAAAAATTAATCATTATAGAATTGGCTATTCCTAATGTGTTTGTGTTGAAGTATGTGTGTTCAATATTTATTCCAAATGCTTCATCATGTCATCTTTCCATATGAGGATGTGTTCACAATGTGAAATATGTGGTAGAAATGTTAAGACTTCATGTCAAGATCGAATAAAGGTTGTTATGCCAAATTGTATGAAAAGCCTCTATGTGCTTAGGATTCCCAAATTGCTCATATGTGTACTAATGCCTTAAATGGTAGGTCTTATTGTTGTTGATGGTGATAATGATGTGTGAATGTTGAAAAGGAAAACTGGAATTATGGAATATGGCCAAGTGCCAAGAATGACTTTCTAATTGAGGCCACTCGTGCCAATGAATTGAAAAGATGTGAAAGAAGTATGAAGTGAGGTGATTGATTGAAAAGGTAATGTCTCGGATGGGACGGCCTAGCCGTTCGGGCCGTGATCAGACGCCATGCCGCACACATGGTGGTGACTGTGCTGGAATTGATAATTGAAATTATTATTATGGTTGATGTCTCAAATGAGACGACCTAGCCGATCGGGTCGTGATCGGACTCCGTGTAAGAATACGGTGGTATTGTGAATTATGGTATATCAGCACTAATGATCACCCAACCTAATAACATGGAAATTGACTTGAAAACTTATGTGATCCTTTACTTGATATTTTAGTATTATTTGAAACTCTTATTGAATTCTTGATTGTTCCCCCTTATATTATTATTCATTCTATTGAGATGGTGTTTAGTTTTACATACTAGTACTATTCGACAGTACTAACATCCCTTTTGGCGCGGGCGCTACATCTTTAAATGGATGCAGGTGGTTCCATAGCAGGCAGTGTTGATCAGCGATAGTGGTGCATCCTCTTCCCAGCAGACTTTGTGAGCCCCACTTCATCTCGGGGTCACATATTGTATCTTTTGTTCATATTATTATCACATCTCGAGGTATAGCTACTGCCTTATTGTCGGCACTATCATAATACTCTTTTGTATCTTTTATAGGCTCCGTAGAAATTTTGTGAGTTGTACATGGGTGCTAGAAAAGTCAAAAAGAATTATGTTATGTTTTGATCTCTTTTTCCACTCGAATCATAAGAATGTGTGTATTTTAAGACTCTAAAATGGTGTAACCACTGAGACCATTTAGTATTGTATATATGAACTTCCTATAGTCTAATTAATGAAATCATGTCTTCTCTTAACCATGAGTATGTTGGGTAGAAAGTATCTAACATGCTTGCTCGACCGAGTTCACTCGGTTGAGCGCCAGTAACGCTTCCCGAGGTTGGGGCGTGAAAAACTTGGTATCAGAGCTCAAGGTTTTAAAGTGTCTTGGGATGTCTCGGAGCCGTGTCTAGTAGAGTCCTTCTTATCGGTATGTTGTCGACCACATCTATAAGTTGGAGGCTACTTGGACATTTAGGAATAATACCATTCTTTAATATTCAGGATCGTGCGATGAAACTGATTGTGAAACTGTTCCTCCTCTAACTCGTGCATTCCTTTAACTTTCAGAACATGGCACCTAAGAAGAGAGCAAGAACTGGCTAAGGAGCTAATACCGCCTCAGGAGTGGCAGTTGACCCTTTATTTGGTGATGCGGCTGAATACCCGAGGGGTGAGGATAATCCCCCCG
This sequence comes from Nicotiana tomentosiformis, assembly GCF_000390325.3. Classification (NCBI taxonomy): domain Eukaryota; kingdom Viridiplantae; phylum Streptophyta; class Magnoliopsida; order Solanales; family Solanaceae; genus Nicotiana; species Nicotiana tomentosiformis. The sequence goes on along the minus strand of NC_090815.1, from coordinate 120,037,546 downwards.
ACTGCTACACTGTCTGATTCCACTACACCTGACCAGGGAACACCAGTTCTTGTACCTACTGAGGGTGCATCGGTTCCTCCAACTGATATTCCGGTTCTATCTCCAGCCCAAGCTTCCGGTTTTGGTATTTCTGATGGGGATCTTAGGGGATCTATCCAGATACTGACGTAGATATTGGCTTCTCAAGCCTAGAGATCAAGTGTTGCACCCACTTCTTCTAGCCAACAAGGGGATTCTAGTGGTTCCAGGGTGAACATGTTTCTTCAGTTGGATCCTCTGGTGTTCACGGGTGCTAATCCCGAGGAGGACCTATAGGACTTCATTGACGAGATGCATAAGACTCTCCGGGTTATGCGTGCTACTGAGATAGAAGGAGTGGAGTTGTCTGCCTACTGCCTGAAAGGGGTGATCTATTCTTGGTTTGAGATGTGGGAGGACTCTCGGGAGGAGGGGAGCCCTCCAGCAAGGTAGAGTGAGTTTGCTAACATTTTCATGGACCATTTCTTGACGGCCGAGACAAAGGAACCTCGTACCACAGAGTTTGAGAACCTTAAGCAAGGAAGTAAGAGTGTGTGGGAGTATCACAAGGAGTTCGTGCATCTGTCTAAATATGCCATTCTCATGTTGCCTACTATGGAAGCTAGAATGCGCTGGTTTGTGTAGGGCCTTAGCCCCTTGGTTATCAATGAGGCCGCTATAGCTTCCTTGAATTCAGATATGAATTATGGAAAGTTGGTAGCATTTTCTCAAACTACAGAGAACCGTAAGTTGAAGAACAGAATGGAGCGAGATGGTACTAGCAAGGCCCGGTCTGCGGGCAACTTTGGGGAGTCATTTAGTGGGGGAAGATCAGCTTTTATGGGAGGGTCATTAGGGCCATCCCAGTCTTTTGCTCAGTCTTCAGCCAATGCACATCCATTATGGCCCAGTCAGCAGCATGGGAGTCGTTTCAAGCCCAATCAGGGCAGCAGGGGACCCCATCAGTAGGGCCAATCAGGAGGGAGATTCCAGCAGCATCGGAGGCCCCCATGCCCCAGGTATGGGAAGATGCACTTGGGGATGTGTTACATGGAACTTCTTATATGTTACGGGTACGGATTGAGGGGCCATATTCAGAGGGAGTGTCGTTCATCCCGCTAGGGTACGGGCAGAGGCACATCACAGCTATCTAGTTTAGCAGCTGCTACATCTTCAACACCCCTTCCAGCTCGAGGTACTCCAGCTCTAGCAGGGCGTGGTGCAGCTAGTGGTGGTGCGCAGAGTTCAGGAGGACCCAGCCATTTCTATGCTATGAGTGGTTGCCAGAGTGCAGAAGCTTCTCCAGATGTTGTCACGAGTATATTGGCTGTCCAATCTCGTGACGTATATGCTCTTATTGTTCCCGGTTCTACCTTGTCATATGTTACCTCTTATGTTGCTATGGAATTTGGGATAAAACTGGAACAACTTCCCGAGTTGTTTTCTGTATCTACTCCAGTTGGCGAGTCTATTGTGGCCGCATGGGTTTATAGGGGTTGTGTTGTCACGGTACGTGGTCAGGATACCGTGGCCGATCTCGTTGAATTGGGGATGGTCAATTTTGATGTAATTATCGGAATTGATTGGCTTTAGTCATGTTTTGCCAAACTCGATTACCGAACTAGAACTGTGAGGTTTGAATTTCCTAATGAGTCAGTTGTTGAGTGGAAGGGGGATAATGTGATGCCAAAAGGTAGGTTTAACCTTAAGGCCATGACGATGATTAATAAGGGGTGTATTTATCATTTGGTCCGGGTTACGGACACCGATGCTGAGGCGCCTACACTCGAGTCAGTCCCAATTGTGAATGAATTTCCAGAGGTCTTTCCTAATGAGCTCCATGGGATTCTGCCAGACAAGGAGATTGATATTGGGATTGATGTTATGCCACGCACGCAGCCTATGTCTATTCCGCCCTATAGGATGGCACCAGCAGAATTGAAGGAGCTAAAGGAACAATTGTAGGATTTGTTAGAGAACGATTTCATCTGACCGATTGTGTCACTATGGGGCGCACCAGTTCTCTTTGTGAGGAAGAAAGATGGATCACTAAGGATGTGTATTGACTACCGGCATCTTAACAAAGTCACAATCAAAAACAAATACCCATTACCAAGAATAGATGATTTGTTTGATCAGTTACAGGGTGCTAGGTACTTCTCCAAATTTGATTTACGGTCCGGGTACCACCAATTGAAGATCATGGAGCAGGATATTCCGTAAACATCTTTCAGGACCCAGTATGGGCACTTTTAATTCCTGATAATGTCTTTTGGGCTAACAAATGCCCCGGCGAATTTCTTGGATCTTATAAATCGGGTTTTCAAGACTTTTCTTGATTCCTTTGTGATAGTGTTCATTGACGATATTCTTGTGTATTCACGAGGTCGAGAGGACCATGCCGATCATCTCAAGGTAGTGTTGCAGACTCTTCATCAGCACCGATTGTATGCAAAATGTTAAAAATGTGAATTTTGGCTCGAGCGTGTCATATTCTTGGGTCATGTTGTCTCCAGAGAAGGAATTAAGGTTGACCATCAAAAGATTGCAGCGGTGAAGAATTGGCCTAGACCTACAAAACAAACCGAGATTCGCAGTTTTTTGGGCTTAGCAAGGTATTATATAAAGTTTGTGGAGGGGTTCTCTACTCTTGCCTCTCCGTGGACTAAATTGACTCAGATATTGGTTAAGTTCCAATGGTCTGATGCCTGTGAACAGAGCCTCTAGGAGTTGAAATCAAGATTGACTACGACTCCGGTGTTGACCTTGCCAGGGGTACAGATGGGTTTGTGGTATATTGTGATGCTTCGAGAATTGGACTTGGGAGTGTGTTAATGCAATATGGCAAGGTTATAACTTATGCTTCTAGGCAACTCAAGAATCATGAAATGAACTACTCAACACATGACTTAGAAATTGCGGAGGTGGTTTTTGCATTGAAAATTTAGCGTCATTATTTGTATGGGGTCCATGTGGATGTATTCACGGACCACAACAATATTCAATATATTTTCAAACAAAAGGAGCTAAATCTTAGGCAGAGAAGATGGCTTGAGTTACTCAAGGATTACTACATCGATATTTTGTATCATCCCGGGAAAGCCAATATTATGACAGATGCTCTTAGCCGGAAATATATGGGTAGTTTGACAAACTTAGAGGCATGTCAAAGGTCGTTGGCCAGGGAGGTTCACCAGTTAGCTAGCTTGGGAGTTCGTCTTGCGGACTCCATTAAAGGAGGGGTAATTGTGCAAAATAGGGCTGAATCATTGCTTGTCGTGGAAGTTAAAGAGAAGCAATACAACGATCCATTGTTAGTACAACTGAAGGAGGGGATTCATAAACATAAAACTGCGGCTTTTACTCTTGGCATGGTTGATGGTACACTAAGGTACCAAGGGCGGCTATGTGTTCCAAATGTTGATGGTCTCCGGGAAAGAATCATGACCGGGGCTCACACTTCTAGGTATTCCGTGCACACAGGTTCTACGAAGATGTATCATGATCTCAAGGAAGTCTATTGGTGGAATGACATGAAAAGGAATGTGGCGAACTTTGTGGCAAGGTATCCGAATTATCAGCAAGTAAAGGCCGAACACCAACGGGCTGTGGGTTGGCACAAAATATAGAAATTCTAATGTGGAAGTGGGAAATGATTAATAAGGACTTTGTGGTAGGATTACCATGCACTAGGATTACCATGCACTCCGTGCAAGTTTGACTCAATTTGGGTGATTGTGGATCGGCTCACGAAATCAGCACACTTCTTGCCAGTTAAATATACCGACACCGTGGAACAGTATGCTCAGCTATATATCAAGGAAATAGTGAGGCTACATGGTGCTCCAGTTTCTATCATCTCCGATAGAGGGGCTCAGTTCACAGCCAATGTTTGGAAGATATTTCAGCAAGGTTTGGGTACTCAGGTGAAACATAGTACAGCCTTCCATCCACAGACCGACGGATAAACAGAGCGGACTATTCAGACGCTTGAGGAAATGTTGTGTGCTTGTGTTCTTGACTTCAAGGGAAGCTGGGATTATCATTTGCCACTCATAAAGTTTGCTTATAACAACAACTTTCACGCTTGTATTCAGATGGAGCCATTTGAGTCATTATATGGTAGGAGATGTAGATCTCTCATTGGGTGGTTCGAGATTGGGGAAGCAGAGTTGATAGGGCCAGACCTCGTGCATCAGGCTATGAAAAAATTTAAGATTATTAAGGAGCGGTTGAATACTGCTCAGAGTCATCAAAAGTCCTATTCAGATGTTCGTCGTAGGGATTTGGAGTTCAAAGAAGATGATTGGGTATTCTTGAAAATTGGCCACATGAAAGGTGTAATGTAATTTGGTAAGAAAGGGAAATTGAGTCCGAGGTATGTCGGACCGTATAGAATCATTCAGAATATCGGTGAGGTGGCATACAAGCTTGATCTACCACCTGATATGCCAATAGTTCACCCAGTGTTTCATGTGTCTATGTTTAAGAAAGTAGTTGGAGTCCGACACTCATTGTTCCGGTTGAGACTATTAAGGTTAATGAGGAATTGATGTATGAAGAGATTCCTGTTTCTATTATTAATCGGCAAGTCCGAAAGTTGAGAAATAATTAAACTGCCTCCGTGAAAGTGCAATGGTGAAACCAACAGGTTGAAGAGGCTACTTGGGAGGCCGAGGAAGAAATGAAGAAAAAGTATCTTTATTTGTTTGAATAACCATATATTTATAAAGTTGTGTTCTATGAAAATTCTAAGGGTTACCTTCTATGGATTATGTATCATTGTACAAATTGACGTTAAGGGTGTTCCTTTCTGGTAATATATTGCTTGTGAGGCCACAATTGGTGTTGTTTTGTATTATGTTATGTTGTTGGATTATGTATATGTTGTTAGGATGTGTTTCTGGGGTTCTCTAGCAGGTGGATATGCCCAGTTATAAGGGAGACTCTAGCGAAATATTTGAAAATTTAGGGATTTAGCCAAATTTTGAAACTACTAGTGAGTGTGAATTAATAGTTGGGCCACATTTGATGCTAATAACAGATTTTGACCCTCATTCGAGGATGAATGATCTTAAGTGGGGGAGGATGTAAGGCCCCGTGAAAGTTTTCGTAAAAATCGGGATTCCGTGATGTTCAGACTTTTTGGATTGAACAGTGCGCTGGGGAGTTGAAGGAAAATATTTAGCAGAAATAGGCATTTTTACTGCCCATTATGCGGCCGCATAATCACTCTGCGGGCCGCAGAGTGAAGCAGCTATTTCGTCCATTTTTTATATCAATTTTGCGGCCAGTTATGCGACCGCACAACCATTTTACGGGCCACACTTTTGTCGTACAATTAGCCTTGGAGTTTTTGCTGAGGGAGGTTCTGTGGCGCATTATGCGACCGCAGAACAGGTCTGCGGGCTGCATAGTGACCGTAGACCCAGGTAGTATTTTTCTATTTTTTGGCACCAAATTGTGCAGCCGATATGCGGACCGCATATCTATTCTGCGGTCGCATACCCTGTTCTGGAGCTTCATTTTTGGATTTTTATAACCCGACCCTACATCGTTATATATACGCAAAGGACCATATTTTGAGCAAACAACTGATATTTTGAGGGTGAGAGAGTGCCCTAGAGTGGGAGAGAGTTCTTTAACAATTCATTCATCAAGTCTTGCTCAAATATTTGTAGATTAACAAGGAAAACTCACTAGGTCTCCATCCTAGAGGTAAGATTCTACACCCCAGCCCTTAATTTCAAAATTTATCTAAGAATGGGTAATTAGCAAGACAATTCTTGGGTATGAGAGTTTTTATCTTGCATGCATGTGTTATCAAAGAATGTAGGAAGGTTGTGAGCTAAACATCATAGAGAATGGGTTGGGGAATGATGGAATCTTTCACAAAAGAACTTAAAAACCTTAATGCACGCCTAGTGCTTGATAATATGCTCAAATGATCTAAGAATCATGATCATCTTCCTAATTGCGGTTCAACTTGTTATATTCCTAAAATAGATTGAAGTTGCTAAGAATTTCGGAATATTTTAGAGTTTAAGGGAAGCTCAATTGAGGTATGTTGTCTAAACCCCCTTCTTCTTAGAATCGAATCCCACGGCATTCATGTAATTGGTGTAAGTCCCAAATTAATCATTATATAATTGGCTATTCCTAATATGTTTGTGTTGAAGGGTGTGTGTTAAATATTTATTCTAAATGCTTCATCATGTCATCATGTCATCTTGCCATTTGAGGATGTGTTCAAAATATGGAATATGTGGTTGAAATGTTAAGACTTCATGTCAAGATCGAATAAAGGTTGTTATGCCAAATTGTATAAAAACCCTCTATTTGCTTAGGATTCCCAAATTGCTCATATATGTACTAATGCCTCAAATGGTAGGCCTTAGTGTTGTTGATGGTGATAATGATGTTTGAGAGTGGAAAAGGGAAGCTGGAATTATGGAATACGGCCAAGTGCCAAGAATGACTTTATAATCGAGGCCACTCATGCCAATGAATTAAAAAGATGTGATAGAAGTATGAAGTGAGATAATTGAATGAAAATGTAATGTCTCGAGTGGGACGACCTAGCCAATTGGGCCGTGATCGTATGCCATGCCACATACATGGTGGTGACTGTGGTGGAAATGATAATTGAAATTGTGGTTATGGTTGATGTCTTAAATGAGATGACCTAGCCGATCGGGTCGTGATCAGACTCTATGTAAGAATACGATGGTATAGTGACTTATGATATATCGGCACTAAAGATCACCCAACCAAATAACATGGAAATTGACTTGAAAACTTATGTGATCCTTAACTTGAAGTTTTAGTATTGTTTGAAGCTCTTATTGAATTCTTGACTGTTCCCTTTGTATTAATATTCATTCTATTGAGATGGTGTTTAGTTTTACATACTAGTACTATTCGACAGTACTAACGTCCCTTTTGCTCGGGGCGCTGCATCTTCAAATGGATGCAGGTTATTCCATAGCAGGCAGGGTTGATCAGCGATAGTGGTACATCTTCTTCCCAGCAGACTTGGTGAGCCCCACTTCATCCCGGGGTCACGTATTGTATATTTTGTTCATATTATTATCACGTCTCAAGGTATAGCCGTGGCCTTGTTGCCGGCACTATCATAACACTCTTTTGTATCTTTTCGAGGCTCCGTAGACATTATGTGGGTTGTACATGGGTGCTAGAAAAGTCAAACATATTATGTTGTGTTTTGATCTCTTGTTCCACTCGAATCATAAGAATGTATGTATTTTGAGACTTTAAAATGATGTAACCAATGAGACGATTTAGTATTGTATATATGAACTTCATAATGTCTAAATAATGAAATCATATCTTATCTTGATCGTGGGTGAGTTAGGTAGAAAGTATCTAACATGCTTGCTCGACCGGGTTCACGCGGTTGAGTACCTGTCGCGCTTCCCGAGGTTGGGGCATGACACCTGATGACTCCGACGGAACCAAATCGACTGTCGAAGAAGTGGAACAGGTTGTATTAATCGAGCATTTGCCCGAACGCAAGGTATACCTGGGCACAGGACTAACTTCCGAGCTCAGGAAAATATTTATTCAATTTCATATAGTTAACATAGATTATTTTGCTTGGTCCCATCTTCATATGACAGGGATCCCATCGGAAATAACCGCTCACAAACTAAGCATGGACCCTAAAATTAATCCGATCCAATAGAAGAGGAGGCCCCAGTCCGAGGTCAAACATGCTTTCATCAAGGATGAGGTATCTAAACTCCTAAAAATAGGGTTTATTCGAGAGATTTAATACCGGGATTGGTTAGCAAACCTAGTGATAGTCCCAAAAAAAGGCAATAAACTATGAATGTAAGTAGATTACAAAGATTTGAATAAAGCATGCCCCAAACATTATTTTTCTTTTCCCAACATCGATCGTTTGATCAATGCCACGGCCGGTCACGAGATCCTCGGTTTTCTCGACGCCTATTACGGGTACAACCAAATACGAATGGACCCGTGTGATCAGGAAAAAACCTCTTTCATCACTAAAAACGGCATATACTATTATAATGTAATGCTGTTTGGATTAAAAAATACCGGTGCCACATACCAACGCCTAGTAAATCGAATGTTCGAAGAATAAATAAGAAAATTGATGGAATATTACATTGAGGATATATTGGTTAAATCCTTGCGAGTAGAGGACTATATAAAGCATTTGCAAGAAACCTTCAGCATATTGAAGAAGTACAACATGAAGTTTAACTCAGAAATATGCGCGTTCGGAGTCGGATCAGGTACATTTCCTGGGCTCATGGTATCTAACCGAGGAATCGAGATCAACCCCGACAAGATCAAAGCTATCGCAGATATCATGGTAGTGGACAATATGAAGGCCGAGCAAATGCTAACCAGGCATATTGCCACCCTGGGACGATTCATCTCGAGGTCCTCCGATACGAGTCATCTAATTTTTCTCGTTGCTGAAGAATAAAAACAACTTCATATGGACCCCGAAATGCCAAAGGGCCTTGGAAGAACTTAAACGGTATTTATTGATTCCGCCACTACTTCACACACTGAGGACAGACAAACAACTATTCTTGTATTTGGCAGTATCGGAGATAGCGGTAAGTGAAGTCCTAGTTCGGGAAGAACAAGGTATGCAATTTTCGATTTATTATGTTAGTCGGACCTTGGGTGAGGCCAAAACTAGATACCCCCACCTAGAAACATTGGCGCTCGCTTTGCTAAGTGCCTCTAGGAAGCTAAAACCGTACTTTTAATATTATTCCATATGTGTCGTAACTACTTACCTGTTAAGGAAGTTTATGCATAAACCTAAACTCTCGGGCCGATTGGCCAAATGGGCCGTGGAAGTAAGTGGGTACGAGATTGAATATCGACTTCGGACCGCCATTAAGTCCCAAATATTGGCAGACATCGTAGCCGACTTTACACCGGCCCTAATACATGAGGTCGAAAGAGAGTTATTTGTTAACTCAAGGATATCTTCGAGAATCTGCACCCTCTTTACAAAAGGGGCTTCGAACGCTAAAGGGTCTAGACTTGGTATCGTACTAAAGACACCAACAGGTAATATAATTAGACAATCTATTAAGACTGTGAAATTGACTAACAATGAGGCCGAATATGAGGCCATGATTGTAGGCCTTGAAATAGCCAAAATATCGGGAGCAGAGGTGATCGAAGCCAAGTGCGACTCCCTCCTTCTGGTAATCCAAGTTAACAGAACATTCGAGGTCAGAGAAGAACGAATGCAGAGATACTTAGACAAGTTACAGGTGGCATTACATCGGTTCAAAGATTGGACTTTGCGACATGTACCTCTAATTAAAACAACGAAGCTGATACCCTCGCTAACTTGGGATCGTCAGTCGAAGATAACGAGTTCAATTCAGGCGAAGTCATGCGGCTTATGAGATCGATGGTAGAAGAAGGCCATGTCGAGATTAACTCGACGAGCCTAACTTGGGATTGGAGGAACCAGTATGTGGAGTATCGCAAGATCGGAAATTTTCCATTAGACCCAAAAGAATCGAGGGCCCTGCATATAAAAGCAGCATGAGTTAGCTTGGGCAGAGACGGAACCTTGTTCAGATGAACATTCGATGGTCCACTTGTAAAATGTCTAGGGTCGGGGGATATTGAGTGTGTTATGAGGGAAATCCACTAGGCTACTTATGGAAATCATTCGGGCTCCGAATCACTGGTTTAAAAAATAATCAGAGCTGGTTATTACTGGATCGACATGGAAAAAGATGCAAAGGAGTTCATTCGAAAATGTGATAAATGCCAAAGGCATGCTCCGATGATCCATCGACATGAGGAGCCTCTGCATTCCGTTTTGTCACCATGGCTCTTCATGAAATGGGGTATGGACATCGTCAGCCCCCTCCCTCGGGTACTTGGTAAGGCTCAGTTTATTTTATTTATGACTGACTATTTTTCTAAATGGGTGGAAGCACAGGCATATGAGAAGATCAGGGAAAATGAAGTCATTGATTTTATCTGGGACCACATCGTATGCCGATTCGGGATACCGACCGAGATTGTGTACGACAATGGGAAAAAATCTATTGGCAGTAAAGTAAGTTTCTCGAAGACCACAAGATCAAAAGGATATTATCCACTCCCTATCACCCTAATGGAAATGGACAAGCCGATACTACCAACAAAACCATACTCCAAAGCCTTAAAAAGAGGTTAACTGACGCAAAGGGAAAATGGAAGGAAATGCTACTTGATGTCCTATGGGCATTCGGCACAACCTCGAAATCTAGTACCGGGGCCACCCTGCTCTCTTTAGTTTATGCCACCGAAGCTTTAATACTGGTCGAAGTCGGGGAGCCAAGTATCAGATTCTGATATGCATCAAAGGAATAAAGTGACGAGGCAATGAATATGATCTTAGAGCTATTGGATGAAAGGCGTGAAAACGCCCTTGTTCGATTAGTTGCCCAGAAGCAGCGGATCAAAAGGTATTACAATCGAAGGGCTAACCTTCGAAACTTAAATGTCGAGGACTTGGTACTGAGAAAAGTCACGCTAAGCACCCGAACCCCGAACAAAGGGAAATTGGGCCCAAATTGGGAAGCACCGTACCAAATTATCGAGATCACCGGAAAGTGATCCTACAAGCTTAGAACAATGAACTGCGAGCAATTATAGAACAACAAGAATATAACTTAATTAAAGCTATATCATTGCTAAGGTACGACCCCAAATCTTTCTTTCATTTTGTTTACATTTCAAACTAACACTTGCAGGCAACCTACAAAGGATAATACGAGATACCAAGTCTGAAAGCACGCATTGCACTCTTTTTCCCTTGGACCGATTTTGTCCCAAATGGTTTTTTCGGCAAGGTTTTTAATGAGGCAACAAGTAATCATGCTAACTTATTAACAAAATCTTGCTACGAACCAGTAACAATGATTATGACATCGTTCGAGGCCTCTATTCGGTCAACCTCGAACACTGGGGGCAATATCCCCGGATATCGGATTTAACATGGCTATTTCGACTTCATGATTAAAGGTCCTCGATCAACAAGATTTATTGTAAGGGCCAAACGGTCAAATCAACCGTGCCCGCCCAAATCACTCGAGCCCTGGCACAAAACATCTATGCATGTACAACTATTATGCACATGAATGAAAAATGAGACTCTTCTTTGCATATAAACATCTCATCCTCAAAAATGTTTCTTTTGCATTTCTCAAGGAATTTCCTACACCTAATTCTCCAAAGATATCAGGCTCAAGGGTCACCTTAATCTGAGTTCGAACATTCACTTTACTCGGGGACTGTAGGCATTGCCTAACTTGAAAGGCTAAGGTTGTTCCGAGTTAATAAAACTCGAGCACATGAATATTATTTGGCATTGCCCGAATTAAAAGGCTAAGACCATTCCTAGTAAAAAACACTCAAGGCCATGAAGCTTATTTGGCATGCCCGAATCTAAAGGCTAAGGTCGTTCCGAGTTAATAAAACTTGAGGGCATGAAGTTTATTTGGCATGCCCGAATCTAAAAGCTAAGGCCGTCCCAAGTTAATAAAACTCAAGGGCATGAAGCTTATTTGGCATAGCCCAAATTAAAAGGCTAAGGCTATTCCGAGTTAAAAATATTCGAAGGCATAAAGCATTTTTGGCATGCCCGAATCTAAAGGCTAAGGCTGTTCCGAGTTAAAAACACTCGAGGACATAAAAGCTTATTTGGCAGTGCCCAAACTAAAAGGGATACGGCCATACTAATACAATTCGGGGACGTCCGAGACTCGTAACGAAAACAAGGCCTTTGAATTATCTCTCATAATCAGTTTTAAAATCTATTCTTGACAAGCTATAAACCTAAATTATTATTGGGGGAACGTTTTCAGTAGCACCACTCCCTACAAGGCCTTAAGACAAAGTAAAGGCAAGGTTTGTTCTAACCGTCGAACGTAACCTAACATTTGCATGCTAAGTCATTTTGACCTTTACAAACACAAATAGAAAAGCAAAGGAAAAGTTCATAAAGTCATAGAAGGGAAAAGCCATATATATATATATATATATATATATATATATATATATATATCAAAATTTATTTACAAGGACTTAACAGCCCTGATGCATGTTGTTTTTACAAAGGCCGAACGACCTCAACAAAAAGCTAGTACAAAAGATGCAAAAATGGCCTATATCTCATCGGGGGATACGTCGTCGCCATTGGACTCACCCGACTCTTCAGATGCCTCGGAATCCTCCTCAGGAAAAGCCAGCTTCCGGGCATTGGCTTCGCATATCTTGGCGTTCTTAATTTCGGTCAAGATGTCAAACTTCTGAGCATGGACTCCCTCGAGGGTGTCCCTTCGGGATTCCTACCTCGCATGCTTCACTATGTTTTTTGCCTGCTCCTAGATAGCCTCGACATCAAACTTGAACTAGGCCACCTTTTTATCAGCATCGGTCTTGGCTGTGACGACCTCTAACATGGCAGCTTCGAGCTCCTCATCCAGATTCTCTTGACCAGAAATGGTCGAGTTCAGCTAAAATTGGAGTCCCTCGATCGTTTTGGCCTAAGCCAAATTCTTCTCCTTTGTATCCCAAAGTTGAGCCTCAACTGAAGCCAACTCGGGAATTTTCAATAAGGAGCTTGTAAGCATCCCTTTTTTGAGCAAGCTCCCGGGCCTCGGCCTCGTAATGCTTTGACTCCTCCCGGTATCAAAGAAAGGCCTCATGATGAAGCATCGAGGCCTACAAACACAAAAAATAATGTTATGATTATTCATGATTAAATCTAAATACATAATGAAGGGACATTCGCAATTACCCGATTCAGCGCCTGTTGAGCTTCATTGAATAGGTAGGGCGCCTTTACCTCGTTCATTTTGGTTTGATCCTCTTTGGTCACCATGCACCGAAGGTAACTGGCAATCCCCACCAGGGAAGAAAGAACCCGGGCGTCCTCCGGGATGAACATATAAATTGCCCGTCTCCGAGTAGGATCAACATTAGGGGCTGGGAATTGATTCACTAATTTGGGGCTCGAAGAGGACCCGCCGGCTCCCGGGGACGATGTCCTTTTAGGTACCGGTAAGTCACCCAGCCCGGTAACATCATCCAAGGCGGTAGAACCCAGGCTATCGAAGAAATGGTGAAGAGAATCTACTGCTCCTTGGGCCCCTTCGCCGAGGTGACCTTTCAATGTTTGGGCCTCGTTTATCATTAAATCGGTGAACGAAGGCGACCCATAGAGGTCGATCACCCCAAACGCCTCCTTATCTTCTATTTAGGAAGTACCGGCCGAATTCCCTTTGTCAACTTCCACCGCTCGGGGAAAATCGGTCTCGGCCCTCCATGGTTTGGAGGCTTCGATCGCTAATTCTTCTACGGCTTGCATGGTCTGAGGCAGTTCAGAACCACTTCTCACACGGGCCACCAAATTGGAATCTTCTTCTTCTTCTTTGGACTCATGCCTCAACCGACGGAGTGAGTCTGACGAGAGCTCCCCGGCGCTGGCATCGTTGGTTTTGTGCACCGGTTGCTTCCTCGGTCTCTTTTTTTCAGGGTTCGTGGGGCTCAAAGCTTTTCTTTTCTTCTTCTCGTTATCTTGTTTTGAATCAGGGGGGATCGGCATATATATCATCATCGGCTAATGGAGGCCTCATTTCGGCGTCCTTTGGTAAACCTGCAAAATGGAAATATAACGGATCAGAAATCGATGATGAGAACATAAGATCAGATATATTATTAGGGAAAACCCCTTACCATGATTACGGGCCTCCCATCTGCCCTTCGAGAGCTCACGCCATAAGCGTTTGGAGTAGGGTCTCTGTGTTGTGATGCCCTCAACCCACTCTTTAAGTTCAAGAAACATTTGGGCGACAGTTGTATCACATAACATCGATGAGAAACAAACGGAATGAAAATCAATAAAAGAAATATCGAAGGCAAAGCTAAACTTACGTTTCATGTTCCATTTCTCAGGAAATGGCATGTCCGCAGCCGGGATTAAGTCTGAGGTCCTCACTCGATCCTTGTCTATACTCGAGAAAAAGGTCTTGGTGGCTCGGCGTGCAAGCTTAATTAATCCTCCTCGGTAAAGTCGAGGGATTTACACGCGCATGAGATGGTCGATGGTGAATGGACATCTCTCGACCTTGCTCACAAAGAATCGAAGCAGAATAACGATCCTCCAAAATGAAGGATGTATCTGCCCGACCATCGCATCATACCTTTTGCAAAAGACTATGATTACCAGGTCCAGAGGACAGCGTGAAAGGGTTAAGTGTAAACACTTAAGAAACCCTCCACGTAGGTGGTAATTGATTCTTCAGGGGTAGGAATCACTACGAGTTCGTCTACCCAGATGCAGTCCTTTTTAACTTTATCGAGGATGTTGTCTATAATCGTACATATGTACCTCAAGATTGGTTTACATCGACCCGATATCATGTGCGTATTATCAATCTTGAAGTCAGCCATAGTTGGGCACCCAGCAGGGATGTATGATTTCAGAGGGGGTTCATCAGTAGCAGCGTGAGAAATGTTTACAGACTTTGAAGAAGGTGCGTATTCTCAACGTTTTTGAAGAAGAAGGTGCTTCTTTTTAGGAATAGACTTTGAAGTCTTTGCCACTTTTTATATAAAATAAACGAAGGAAAGAAATTGTTGGTAAGGGAGGCTTTGAGGTTAACAGTTAGAAAACCAGAAGATGAAGAAGGTGAAATTTTCTTATAACACAAGAAAATTTTGAGTATAAAAAGTTCTAATAAATGGATTGGAGGATATTTATAGGTTTCTCAAGCGGCGGCTCATCTCCCAAAGTAGCCGACCATCAACTGACACACATTTAATGCCTCGAAGACTAGACTGATGGGATGTTTTCACCATTCTTATAATCGACGTCATGTATCCATCATCATGATTTATCGAAGTGAACACCGAGGGTTCATATAGTTTTTCATCCTTTACTCTCCGAAAAACGAGTGGACTATCTGTATACGAGTAGAACCAAGCTCGATGTTTGATCAAGCATCTGGAATAATAGACCATGCTCGGCACATCTGTAAGAGATCAAAGGTACAGATGAAACCGAGCTCGATATCGAGGTGCGAAGTTTGACAAGACCATCAGATTTGCCCTCAAGTTTACCCAAGGCACGACCGATCCTGCTTCTAACGGCCTCGAAGAAGAGCTTTGCCAACTGACCCGACAAGGATCCGCGATTCTCGCCATTAACCAATCATTATGAAGGAAATCACGGGATTAAGTCAAAAAGAGAGCTAACGGTCTACATAATTTCATATAAAATAATATCTTAAAAGCCTAATCTCCCTAAATATATAAAGAGGAAACTAAGTAATTCAGGGACACATTGTAACATACTTCAAAGAATAAGATACTATGTTTTCAAGCTTTGTTCATATTATGTCACGACCCAAAATTCCTAAAGGTCGTGATGGCCCAGACTCCACTGTCGGGCAAGCCAACAATAAATACTTAATTAGGTTCTCATTTTGTTACTTTTGAAATCATATTGTCCTTCAATTAAATAGCAAAAGATGGAGTTTACAAAGTAAATAATAATAATTTCAACAATTTCAATACAAGACAACCCATAATCACCCCAAAACCTGGTGTTACAAATGCATGGGCATCAACTAGGAAGATAAAATAGAATACAACACCTGTCCAGAATACAAATTAGACAAGGAAATACATAAGTAACTTTGAAGGGGACTCTGCTGGCTGCGTATCGAAGATGGGACTACAGCTCACCTAAGTCTTTACATTTAACCACACCTCTGCGCCCGCCAGGCTGCTAGTCATATATGCACCTGCACAAAAATGTGCAGCAAGTGTAGTATGAGTACGTAAATCAACTTGTACCCAGGAAGTAACCCGCCTAACCCCGAGAAGTAGTGATGAGGGGTCGACTTCGACACTTACTAGTGGTCCAATAATATCAGGTACAGTAAAGAAGTGAATGGATATGAGCCAGAGTAAATATATCAAACAAACAAGTATAAAATAAGTAGTACAATTTTCCTCTTTTACAATTTACTCAAGCTTTTAACTAGAAAGTTCCCTCTGTATCCAGAGCATATGTATTGATATAGTGGATTTCATCAAAGAGGTTGTCATAATCCAAATCAGGGAAAAACCCTCAGATACATTGGCTTATTGCCAAATGTTACACACGATTCTATGAGAATAATATATATATATATATATATATATATATATATATATATATATATATATATATATATATATATATATAGGAAATGCCGAGGCGTACGGCCTGATCCAACATAAAAGTAAACTGTGCACTGCCAAGGGTCGAACGGCACGAACCATAGATGCATCTATTAACCTACCAAGGCGAACGGCCTGCTCCCATGAAAGTGTGGTACATAAATCCTGCCAAGGTGAACGGCTCGATCCCATAAGAGTGATAGAAGGAAATACCCCACTCGCAAATCATACATGCGACGCTGTCAAATATAAATTTAAGGAATCTCCCCGCTCGCGGATCATACTTGCGACACGGTCAAATATAAATTTAACATTTAAAATTATACCTCTTTCTTGATTCTTTTCAAAAATAAGGGAAATTCAGCTTGTAGCTTTTTAAGGAAATTACCCCGCTCGCGAAACATGCATCCGACGCGGTTACACATATATTCTTAAGCTATTATAGCATTACTCAATCCTTTTCGAAATTACGAAGTTCAAACGAAACCTTTTAAATTTTACGTTCTTCAATTTCAACTCCTTTCATAAAATTTAATAAGCAAACTCAATCTCGCTCTCTTTCAAGGGATACAATAAATATAAATCAATAACAATATCAACAAGATATGATGTGAGCATAAAACTACCCGGACACAGGCATAACTAATAGCTACGTACGGACTCTCATCACCTTGTGCGTACGTAACCCCGCAAATAGAAGCATACAATAATTTAGTTCACCTATGGGGTTAATTCCCTCTTACAAGGTTAGAAAGGAGACTTACCTTGCTCCGAATTTCCATAACCGGCTCCAAGGCTGCTCTGACAATTCAAACTGAAATCCGTCGCTCCAAAACTAGTCAAATATGACGCAACCAAATTAAAATATACTCTGATACTCATAATAATTATTTTATAACAATTTTCAACTCCGTTCGAAAAGTTGATCAAATTACCATCGGGCCCACGTGCCCGAATTTCGAAAATATTCGACGATAAACTTTACCCATAACCCCACAAACTCAAATATATAATTTATTCTACATTTCATGCCCAAATTCATGATCAAAATCCAAGAATACCAATTTTTAGGTTTCCTACCAAAATCCCCACAATTTCTACAGATTTCTATGTCTAAATCCATATATAAATCATGTATTTAACTTGCAATAGGTGGGAATCACTTACCTTAACATAGATGATGAAGATGGAGCTCCAAAAATCGCCTCAAGACCGGCTCCCATGGAGAAAATGAAGTGAAATGGCCAAAAATCCCGTTTTAAAACATCTCACTGCCCAGTCCGACTCCTTCTTCGCGAACATGACAACCCCTTCACGTTCGCGAAGCTCAGCCAACTCAGGCCCAGAAAACCTCCTTTGCGTTCCTCACGATGCGTTGGCGAAGCTTTCCGCCCTCACTGCTTCGCGTTCGCATGCCCAGCCTCGCGTTCGCGTAGGCCAAACATCCTCAGGCCCAGTCCTCATTTCCTTCTACGCGTTCGCGACTCCCCACTCGCGTTCGCGTAGGTTCCTCAAGTTCTATACCGCGTTCATGCCTCAACCTTCGAGTTCGTGAAGGCCAATCTCAACAGCCCCACAATTTTCCTCTTCGTGAACGCGGGACTTCCTTCGCGTTCGCGAAGAAGGACACCAGCACAGCAGTTCCCAAGCAGCTCCAAATGATCCGAAACCACCCCGAAACACAACCGAGGCCCCTGGGACCCCGTCCAATCATACCAACCAGTCCCATAACATAACACAAACTTGCTCGAGACCTCAAATCACATCAAACAACATCGAAATCATGAATCGCACCCCAATTCAAACTTAATAAACTTTGAAACTTCAACTTCTACAATCGATGCCGAAACCTATCAATTTACGTCCGATTGTCCTCAAATTTTACGCACAAATCACATTTGACATTACGGACCTACTCCAACTTTCAAAATTGGATTCCGACCCCGATATCAAAAGGTCCACTTCCGGTCAAACTTCTCAAAACCCTTCAAATTTCTAGCTTTAGCCAAATGACTCCAAAATGACCTACAGATCTTTGAATCCACTTCCGGACGCGCTCCCAATACCAGAATCACCATACAGAGCTATTCCCAAACTCGGAATCCCAATCGGACATTGATAACATTGAAATGCACTTCAACCTAAATTTATGAAATTCTTCCAAAATGCCAACTTCCATGATAGGCGCCGAAACGCTCCCAGGTCATCCAAAACCCGATCCGGACATACGTCCAAGTCCGAATTCATCATATGAACCTGTTGGAACCTTCAAATCCCGATTCCGAGAACGTTTACTCAAAAATCCAACCTTAGTCAATTCTTCCTACTTAAAGCTTCCGAAATAAAAATTTTCTTTTCAAATCAACTCTGAATTTCCGAAATTTCAATTCCGACCACGCGTGCCAGTCATAATACCTGAATGAAGTTGCTCATGGCCTCAATCTGCTGAACGACGCGCTAGAGCTCAAAACGACCAGTCGGGTTATTACAAATTATTCTTGCTTCAATAATATTACATCTAAATTCGATGGAAGTTAACCTTATGAGGCTTAAGTTGTTCAATCTGCATGGTTTGCATTTATTCTTTTTACTTATTCTTTCATATTAAATATGATTTTTCACTTTGTATCAAATTAGATCACATATCCTTAAAACCGCGTGTAAATTCAATTGTTATCCGATTTTTGGGGTAAACACATTCAAACCAAGAACTAATTACCTGCCGCTCCTCCTTTTTCCCACCCTTAAGGTCGCCTTTTTCAATTTGCTATTGTATTTAATTTGTATTTTTTATAACGCGGGAAAAAATAAATTAAAATTTGATCCCCTTTTAATATCTTTTTGACTAACACGATAAAGACTGAAACCTAACATCGAATATTAGTACTCAATTTAGATGTCTCATTTTAATTAGGCGCTACCTCTTTTGTTCTTAGCACTCTAATATTTGTTTGTTTTTTCCTCTCGCTTAGCCTCGTTGCAAATTGCCAAATCCCTACTTTTTTATTTATTTATCTAATAGTGATGATTTAAAAGGCTCAAAATGGGAATGACATCTCGTAATGAATTTCTCTCACCCTAATCCTAATTAAACCTGGAGGGTTGTCCTCTTCTTTTTATCTCCTTTCTCGTACTCTTTTTCATTCTTATGCGCCTTATGGCGAAGTGAAAGACAAACAACTAATTAATATTAGAGGGTGACTGGAAAATACTGATAAAAGGTGATTTGGTGAAGTAAGTTTTATAAGGTAGTTTAGTAAGTATTTCGAATTTTTACGATGCACCTCTTTTGGCACCTTAATCTTTATATAAATTCATTTTTTGCTAAAAAAGAAATATGGTATCGTATTTTTGCAAGTATACTAACATTAAGGGTAGTCAAAAAAATAAATGAAAAGATAAAGGATGGAGTGTAAATATTATATTTAAAACAAACAGAGTTTGGGGGTGCAAAATATAATCTATCTATCTATCTATCTATACTATGTTAATCATCTATACTATATTAAAAGCACGAAAGGTCTTAGCGAAATTTTGTTCGTCTTTTTTGCCCTTTAAAAAATAAATTTTACACTAGAGAAAATAGTCATTTAATTATTTTTCTAAAGTTTAGGACTTTGAAATCAATTAAAATTTTACATATTATATCTTTCCTTATTTGAAATTATATGTAGTTAGTCCTAACTCACGCATGCTATGACTCAAAAAAAAGATTTGTTTTTTTTTTTGGAGAAGAAAACTTAAGTTTTAAAAGATAGCAATTTGCTTTGTTGACCAATAAAAGATATCATCATTTAATTATTTCCTAATTTTAATAGAAAATATATCCAACTTTAGACAACATCAATTGTAAACAAAACGTCTTTACGTTTTTCTCCAATTATTCAAATGACAGCTTTCTACATTTTTGCTATAAATTTAACTATTTATTATAAAATATTAAATCAACATTAGTCATTTATAGACTTTACATTGTCATTTATCAATTTTTATGAGCTGTAAGATAACATCTTCATTCTCAGAAGACTAAAAGAATTAATTTGTCAATTTATTTTATATAACAAATCTTAATAAAATTATTTTTATGTTATTGGTATCCATATAATAATAATTTTCATAAAATATTTCCGTATAAGTATGCATAGTTCACAATAAGGTATCTGAGTACTTCTATGATCAAGATTTCTTTTGCTTGCTGGGATCACAGTCGTCTTTTATCAAACTTAGAGAAAACTCAAATATTTTTAAACAAAATATTCTATTTAAAAAGGAAATTCTAACTTTTTCTATGAGAAAATTTAGTTGATTATCAAACGAAATTAGGAATGTTTTATACCCTTTTATCTATATTTTGAGTTGTAAAAATGTTATGCTTTTATTTTGAACACAATTTAATTTCTTCTTATAAAGTTCCAAGTTTATTTTTAATTTTCTGTAAGAAAAAACCATCCTTACTTCTTTATCAAATTATTTTTAATGTGAATTTATCAACGAAACTAAGAATATTATAATTCAAACAACTATTTATGGATGTCCATATTATTTTAACGGTGAGATTTTCTCTTAAGTCTTACCCTTCAATCATGTACGATTTTTTTAAAACAATATACATATATAATACTAAATATCTTTTTTACGGTGAATGGAGTAATAGGTAAAACTAAAGCATATTCTTAGTTTGAAAATTAAAGTTAAATTGAAAAAGGCATTTGAAAACTACATTTAGACTTATTTTAAAGTTATTTCCCAAAACAATGTTTAAGAGTTATAGACAAAATGAAATGTTGTTATAAGCATTGTTAATACAAATTAATACATTATACCTACTCTGCTTGGACTTCTAAACTAAAAATAAAATTCATGTATCAGAATTACTATAAGGCATATGAGGACGCATAATGTTTATTTCTTTATAGAATTAACTAAATAAAATTAATATTTATTATTTTTAGAAAATTATATTATTTCATTTAATTTTTCTTATAATTCAAGACACTTTTCTTAATACATATTTATGTGATTTTAAAAATAAAATTTACTTATGACACGGGATACACACGCAAAGTGCGTACTCTAAGACTAGTCTATATCTATCTATCTATCTATATCTATATTATTATAAAAGAATGAATGTTCCCTGCTAAATGTTGGATGACTAAATTATCTCCAAAATATTGATCGACTTTTATGCCCTTAAAAAACTAAAGTATTTCTTTAAAAAGTAATTCCATATTGGATAAAATCGTAACATTTAAAACTTTACTCAATTAGAAATTACATGGGTTTCTAATCTTAATTAAATTAACATTCTCACATGTAAATGTACCTATTCCGAAGTTCCATCCTATACCAATTCTATATGAACAAGAACACGTTCAAATCTTTCGCCACTATATGTAAGGTAATTTACTTCTTTAAGAAAAGAATTCTTTAAAGAAGTTGTCTATATATTAATTATAAAATTATAAAAATCAAAAAGTGAAATGTTGAGACTTTTTTGCACTTTGTAAACATATTCCATGTTGGAATAAAATGTAACTAGAACTAATTTTTAAAAATATTATTATTTATCGTATTATAATCGATTATGATTCAGTATATGTATCTGCTTTGAAAACTTAATATCCAATTGAATAAAATCGTATTTTTTTTAGTACCAATGGCGTTCTAGCTTTTCCATTATTACTTGATATATTGTATAAAGATATACAAAATTTACATGAGCGGGAATACTTTGAACCACCTATTAGACTATTAACATTCCTTATAAAGGTGGTTACGTAATTTATTTATTACATGATTTTTATTCTGATACACACTCTTCCTACGGAAAAAAAAGGTACTTATAAAATTATTAAGTTGTAGCAAAATATACTGCCCACAGCCAGAGAATCACATCCCATCAATTTAAATATGATCAATCTTTTGCTCTTGATGTTTAGCACCATTGACGTCTTCATATGTCGATGAAAGTATGAGAAAAATTAGATTTGATTTTGAGTTCTCAATGAGATTGTGATAAATTGTATCGCATGGATTAGAAAATTAATCTTTCTTTAACTTCAAAAAAATTAGCACTATATTTTCATGTTATTTTAAATGTGCTAAATCAGATCGAATGCACTTCAGAATTGGATTTGTAATACAGTGGTAACACTTTTCGAAATCTCAGCCTAAATGTTGAAAATATAATTTTTTTTTTAATCTTAGTCAGGAGGCCAATTTGATATCCTATTCCGGTTGAAAAAGCATCATAACATTCCGTAACTTTTTAAGTTTGAATAGAGACTTTTCATACTTACTACTAATAGTCTATTTCATTGGAGAAATCCAATCATAGAAGTCTCTGTAATAATAAAAAGTAGTAGAAAGTGTTAATAGCCAGAGCAAAATCTATTAGTTATTATATATTTATATTAATATTATCAGATATCTTTGAAGGGACTATAATTTATATTATCAATCCTTTATGAAAAAGAAAATCATAACTACCTAATAGAAGATTAAAAAAAGAAATCACAACTACCTAATATAAGATTAAAAAACGTATAGTTTACAAATACATGAATTGCTAAAACATGATCAAAATAATGCATCCATGTAGATTATTTTAAAAAGAAAAAAACAAAAGAAAAGAGGAATCAAACACTAAACGTATGGCTTTTATATATGTATTGAAGAATCAGAGGAACAAAAAAAAAACTATTGAACAAAATCTATTTTTGCTTAAAACGCATTTTTAAATGTTTGACAATCGACATTGCTCAAGATATTCATGCTTGAACATAGAAGCTAGTTATTATAAAAATATGAATGTTCCGCGCTAAATATTAAACGACGAAAATATCCTCAATATATTGTCCGACTTTTATACCCCTTAATAACTCAATTATATATTTCTTACAAAGAAGCAACCTCACGTTGGATAAATTTGTAATGGTAAAAATTTTGTCCAGTACCTTGGACTATGAGTTCAACTAATAATAAAATTATTCGCTAACTTTGTAATAGAATGTGAAGTCCTAATGCTCGAAAAATTCATTGAAAATCAAGCTATGTAATTGTGGCGGAAGAATGAGATTAATACAGCTACTATGTAGTCCTAATTAAAGGTCTCATTATAAACTAAGAGAAATGTCACATTATAATTAAGTCTTCGAAGTTTTATGTAAGGGTAGTCGAGAAGTTATATGTGTTTGACGCATGATCAATCCAGTAGTTTAATCCTATAAGTTGCAGTGGTTTCATTAGGTAGGGTTTCTGACTATTAATAAATCGAGAATGTTGTAAGTGGATCTGATTCTTTTTCCTTTTTTGGTTTTCAATTGATGCAGAGTTCTTATTCCATTTTTTTCCCTTGATTCTATCACCTCTTCGGTTTAAGGTAATTTATATTATATAATAATCTTAGTAAAAATAAAGAAAGGTAATTTGATAAGAGATGTTTTGGACAATAATTGTTCCTTATAAAAACCCAGTCAGATCACGTGCTATAACTTTACTCTCTCTTTACTTTTTACTGAGATTGTTCATCCCTCTTTCTACCATAATTATTTCCCTCCGAAAATAGTTTGATTAATATAAAGCTTGAATCTCTTTAATTTGTCGCATGTATTGGCATTCTTCATGTAATTTGGAATTGGAACCCTATGGTACTTTTCACTTCAATTCGTAGATGGCAAACATGTTTTAACATATTAGGACTCCTATTCCTATTCATACCTCCAATCAAGCAGAAATCCAATTCATAATTTATATAATTAATTATAAATTCCAGAGAAGAACAGGATCGAGAGAAGCCATTAGATCTAAGCATAGAAGCACTAGATGTTCAGGTACATTGGAGGAAAGTAGCGACCACCACATAATCCTTTCCAACCCCTAAAATACCGTCCAAAACGTAAATGGTCGCGTTTTGGTCGGTTATTGGCCATTACCGACCAACTTTGATCGGTTTTTTGGTCGGTTTTTACCGAATTTCTAGTAGTGAGTGCACACAGGGTGTTCAGCCGAAGGGCAAGGCTGTGCCAGAGGCTATAGCGGCTGCGGGTTTTCCTGGGGTTCCAACAAAAAAAAGTTAACATTGGCTGAATCTTGGAAGATCTAGAAGTTGCTACATAAGACAGTACTTGAAAGAAATTAAACATGTACAACATGAGGAGAAAACCCTTGGAAGCAGCCAAAGCTGGCGTTATTGATATTGATGCCGAAATTGCTAAGGCACGCGAGCTTGAGTTGGCTGAAAAAAATGGACTCCCAGCGCGTTCTGACGTTCCAGGCTCTTCTGATTCCGGTTCCGAGATTTTGGACACTGAAGATGAATCGGAAGGCAATGATGCCGAAGACCAAGCTGGGGAAGATGTTGAGCCATCGGTTGAAACGTCCACTGCTCCCGAGAATATGGATACTTCTCTTCCTCCTGGTTCCGGTTATGCTGTAGCTTAGCTTTTTCTTTCCCTGATTTGTATTTTCTTTGGCACATTCCTGTAAATGAACACATATTTTTGCTCAAATATTTGATTGAGTCTTATTTTTGCTTGAATATCTGTGCATATTTTCATGTATGCTTCTGTCTCCGAGAATTATCCCTTTTACATGAGGGTTTCACTATGTATTTGCGCAAGTTTGGTTTTTGCGTCTTTTTTATATACGGCTTCAGGTGTATTTTTCCCGATAGCATGTTTGATTCCAGGCATTTATTCCTCCGGAACCAACCCTTTAACGAGAGGATTTTTATAAGAGAGGGCCCTTTTATGTTTACGGTGCTCTTAAAGAGGACGTTCATGTTCATTACGGCACTAACATTTCAAGTACTTGTTTAACTTTCAAATGACAAAATTAGTTCATCGTTCAAACGAGAAACAAGATAAAAGCAAAAGGATTTTATTTCATTCCTCCTGTTTTCATAGTTTACATAGGCATTTTTCTATGTAGAAAAGAAGTTACCATAACTTGTGGCTAAATTGTACAACTTATTTCTACGGGGATGGCTGCACAGTCCCCGGTCCCGATGATGCGTGGCATTCAGTGCTGCCTTGCCGGATTTTCGTTCCCGGTTGACCTGGCATTCAGTGTTGTCTTGCCGAATTTTCGTTCCCTGTTGACGTGACATTCAGTGTTGCCTTGTAATCATATCATTATCCCCAGTGTTCTAATACGAAGAATGCGAGTTGGAACACTGAAAGTCTTGTATCTTCGAAGGTTCCACCAATAAATTGCTACGTATCGCTTCGCTCGGTAACATATTTTGCTTTCCCTTAGGAATTCATAATGTCGAGCGGAAGAATACCTAACAATCCTCTAGTGATTTGTACTCGTAAAATGTTGGGTAACCTCTATTCGGTAGCAAACTTAACTTCCCGGTGAGAATTTGCAATTGAATCAAAGATTATCTGACCATCCCCGAGTGGAGACTTACTTGTTTGCCTTGTCATCAAAGATCTTATGACTGCTGGTTTTGTAGTACGCTTATCGTTGCTGCCTCGTTAAAAACCTTGCCTGAAAAAACCTATTGGGATAAAAATAGAATGAAGGGTAAAAGAGTGCAGCACGTACTTTCCGTTTGACTGTTATTTGTCAGCAGTAATATTTTTTGAGATGAGACACGTTCCAGTTGCTGGGTAGCTTGTCTCTGTTGCGTTATTCCAACTCATATGACCCTTTGCCAGTAATAGCTGAAACCCGGTAAGGGCCTTCCCATGTAGGGCCTAACTTGTCTGTTTTGAGTTCCCGGGTGTTTTGAGTCACCTTCCTCAAGACTAGGTCTCCCACTTTGAAATAATGAATGTTAGTTGTTTGATTGTAATATCGCTCCATTATCTGCTTTTGTGCTGCCAGTTTGACATGTGCTAATTCCCTGCATTCCTCGAGGAGTTCTAAGTTGATTAGCATTGACTCGTTGTTCGATTTTTCATCTATCTAGAAATACCTTAAGGTTGGCTCCCCTACTTTCGTCGGTATTAAAGCTTCCGGGCCATACACAAGGGAAAAAGGGGTTTCTCTTGTGCTTGACTTGGCCGTTGTTCGGTAGGCCCATAGCACTCCCAGTAACTCTTCGGGCCAGTGGCCTTTTGCTGCTTTTAACGTTTTCTTTAGGTTTTGCACAATTGTATTCTTTGTTGAATCCACTTGTCCATTTGTGCTTGAATGGTAAGGTGAAGAGGTAATCCTTTTTATCTTCAAATCTTCAAGGAATTTTGTAACTTTTGAGCCGATAAATTATGGCACATTGTCTCATGCGATCTCTTTCGGGATTCCGAACCTGCAAATTATATTTTCCCACAGGAAGTCAACCATTTCGCATTCTCCGATCTTTTGATAAGGACCTGCTTCCACCCATTTGAAAAAATAGTCAGTCAAAATTAAAAGGAATCTTACCTTTCCGGGAGCCGGTGGTAGTCGCCCGACGATATCCATCACCCATTTCATGAACGACCACAGGGACAGAAATGAATGCAGGATTTCCGTCGGTTGATGTACTAGTGGTGCGTGGCATTGGCACTTATCACTTATCACACTCAAATTCTTTCTTAAGATATTCAATTGCCTTTTGGATCTCTTTTGGAGTTCCAACAAGATTTATGTCATCAACATAAACAATATGTATAACAAATTCTGATGACATTTTCATTATAAAAATACATGGACAAATAACATCACTTACGTAACCTTCTTTTAGCAATTATGCTTTGAGACGATTATACCAAATGCGCCCAGATTCCTTTAAAACGCACAAAGAAATTTGTAATCTGATCGCGTACATTTCTCGAGACTTTGAACTATATGCTTCAGGCATTTTAAATCCTTCAGGGATCTTCATATAAATTTAATCAAATGAGTCATATAGGTTATGATTTGTATCTAAATGGCATGACATCTTCAACTGTGTAGACTGCTAGTCTGATCGTCACAATATTTTACAATATTGTGCACTATATTATATCAAATATATCGTCGACGATCATTTCATATCGGTTCGCAAGCGACATAACTTGTTGAGATCTCATCACTTTCTTTATTTTCAGGTACCTGAACTTCTTCAGGAGTTTCATGAAATGTTATGTCGTGGGCTCTTCTAGAGCTTATTTCCTCCTTATTATGATCATTTTGATTATTTGCTCCTATCCTTTTCAAGGATTGTAACCTTTGGAACCGATTTGTCTACCACGCTTCATGCGTACTATAAACTCCATCCTTCAGGGACTTTAATTTTAATAGGAGCAATTGCACCTGAAATATGATATTTAATTTTGGATCAGCAAATGCTTCTGGCATTTGACATGAATTATCTTCTAAGTGAGGATCATACTAATGATAATTCGATTCATATAATATATTTTTCAACTACTTATTCCATCCCGCTAGTATTAGAAAAACTAACATATATCCCCAATCTTCTTTGGTAAACCTATCTTTGTACTTTATGGTAGAGAAATTAATCATATACCACGCATCAAAAGTTATTAGATAGTAAAAATATTTGGTTTCTAATCCTAAACCAATTGCGAGGGGATGACTTATCATATATTGTTGGTCTGATGCATACAAGTGTTGCTATATGCAATTTAGAAAATCTTAGACCAACACATGAAGCTTTGTTCTCATAAACAATAGTTTAGCCATTAATAGGAGGCATTCAATGCTAAACCAGCTTGGATATAAACCAGCATTATCAAGATGAACTATCTTGATTTCATAATCTGAAAATTATGCCCTTAATTAGGAAAAGCAATTTCAAATGCCAAATTGCAGGTTGACAATAAACATACATGTAACTATCTCATATATGCATCTATAAGTGGTTCACATGATAGATGAATGAGCTCATATTCACCTTTTATATGTTTTAGAATCAAGGGTTTTAGTCCCAACTTTAGCTGGTATAATCAATTTATTATGAGAACAAGCAAAATAGGAGAATTCTTGAAGAATCTTCTAGTTCTTCAGTATATGCTTATCTTAATTATCAAATAGCCCATCTAAAAATGGCAAATGAAAACTTCAAGTTTATCATGGCATGTGCTATCTCTTAGCAAACTTCTTCAGGGGTTTTAGTCCCAACTTTAGCTGGTATAATCAATTTATTATGAGAACAAGCAAAATAGGAGAATTCTTGAAGAATCTTCTAGTTCTTCAGTATATGCATATCTGAATTATCAAATAGCTCATTTAAAAATGGCAAATGAAAACTTTAAGTTTTGAGAAGATGGTATACAAGATTAGAATGCGGAGACTCAAATATTTAAAACAAGGTTTTTATCAGGGGAGTGAAATATGCGATGTACTCTTTTTTCCTTACTAAGATTTTTCCCATAGGGTTTTTCTTGTAAGGTTTTTAATGAGGCATCAAAAAATGCGTATTACTAAATATATGTACTATTTTTCCTTCACTAGGATTTTTTCCACTAGGTTTTTTCCAGTAAGATTTTAACGAGGCACATTATCTTTTAATGAACATCCAAGTGGGAGTATTATGAAAATATTATATTGTGGATGTCCATTCATTACTCCGCTATAGATATTCTTCCTGAAGAAGATTTTCCATTTAGTACTCTGTTGAAGTTTATTTACAAGCAGCTGATGTAGGCAGGTTGCAAGCAACTCAATGAAATTATTTGCAGCAGCTTCTTATTAAACAGGCAGGTTGCAAGCAGCTCATGCAGACAGCTTACAAGCAGCTAAGGAAAGCCTTGCAGCTGCTTTCTGAAAAGCCTCGCAGCTGCTTCCTTTCTTCTATAAATAGAGGAGTTTTCAGTTCATTATGAACATAACTTTGAAAGTTGAATAAAATATCAATCTCCCTTTATATTTGTCTTTAGTTTATTTCTTTTATAGTCTTTATTTTATAACACGCCAATGAGCCTTGAAAGGATTTTCTGTACAATCGGCCTTTCCCGAAGCTATACCACGCAACTTTGGCAGGCAATGCTCTTGGGGTCCTCGGGCAACTTTCCATGCTCGAGATAATCGATTATTTTATTTTTCCAGTCCCAGACCAGACCAGTCGAATTTACCTCATAATAACTATCTATGTCCAAGGCCGAGTTCATCAGTTGTACAAACGTACATGATTCCTGTCCTTGGATTTCTGTTGATGAGTCCAGATTTGCTAATGCATCTGCTTCCGCATTTTCTTCCCTCTGGATGTGGGTTATTGACCACTCTCGAAATCTTGTCAGTAAAGCCTGAAACTTTACTACCTATTGTTGCATACGCTTATCTTTGGATTAAAAAATTCCGTAGACCTGATTTACCACCAACTGTGAATCACATTACACATTGATGGCTTCGGAGTCAAGTCTCCGGGCCAATTCGAGCCCTGCAATCAAAGCTTTATAGTCTGCCACATTGTTAGTTAGAGGGATCATTCTGATGGCTTGCCTTAAGGATTCCCCCAAATGCGTGATCAAGACTATTTCAAGCCCGGACCCTTTCACGTTTGAAGCTCCATCCGTAAATAAGGTCTAGACGCCCGGTGGCGGTTCTGACACCATCGTTGCCTCTTTGGCAGCCAGGGGCAATAGTCCCGGGCTCAAATCGGCCACCAAGTCAGCCATGACTTGTGATTTAATCGTTGTCCTCGTTTTATACTCTATGTCGAAATCGCTCATTTGAACGGCCCATTTGGCAAATCTACCCAAGAGCTCGAGTTTATGGAGTATATTCCTCAAAGAAAAGTAGTCACCACCATTATCGGGTGACATTGGAAGTAGGGCCTCAGCTGCTGGGCGATTACCACGAGAGCTAAGGCCAACTTTTCCAGATGTGGGTAGCGGGTTTTTGCTCCCGTTAAAATTTTGCTAACGTATTATGTGGGGAATGGCCTACCTTTTTCCTCCTAGACTAAAACTGCGCTTACCACAACTTCTGAGACCGCCAGGTAGACCAGCAATGTTTCTCCTTCGTTAGGTTTCGAGAGCAACGGAGGGCTTGAAAAATATTACTTCAATTCCTTCAAGGCTTGTCTATACTCTGGTGTCCACTCGATGTTGTTTTTCTTTTTAAGCAGTGCAAAGAAGCGATGACACTTTTCCAATGATCGGGATATAAACCTGCTCAAAGCCGCTAATCTGCCCGTGAGTCTTTGTACTTCCTTTACGTTGAATAGTTGATCCGGGATGTCCTCTACGGACTTGATTTTGTCGTGATTTACCTTAATTCCTCTTTGTGAGACCAGGAATATTAAGAATTTACCTGATCCGACCCCAAACGCACACTTCTCGGGATTTAGCTTCATATTGTGCTCTATCAGTGTGTCAAACATTTCTTTCAGATGCCTCAGGTGGTTACTTGCTTGCAGAGACTTAACGAGCATATCGTCTATATATACTTCCATAGTTTTTCCTATTTATTTTTCGAACATCTCATTTACGAGCCGTTGGTAAGTGGCTCCGGCATTTTTTAGTCCGAAAAGGCATTACGTTGTAACAATATGTAGAAAAATTTGTTATAAAAGAAGTCTTTTCCCGGTCTTCCAGGTTTATTTTGATCTGATTGTACACGGAATAGGCATTGAGGAAACTCATTAACTCGTGCCCGACCGTAGTGTCAATCATTTGATCGATATTTGGCAATGGGAATGAGTCCTTCAGGCATGCCTTATTAAGATTTGTATAATCTACGCACATGCGAAACTTATTGTTCTTCTTATGAACTACTACCAAATTAGCTAGCCAGTCCAGATATCTTACCTCTCGAATTGAACAAATCTTAAGTAGACGGGTTGCCTCTTCTCTGACGAATATATTCCTTGCTTCTGCAATAGGGTGCTTCTTTTGCCTTACTGGACATATGCTTGGGTCCAAGCTAAACTTGTGCACGGCTATCTCTGTTAGGATTCCTGTCATATGCTCTTGTGACCATGCAAAACAATCAGCGTTAATTTTAAGGAATTCAATAAAATCTAAACTGAGCTCTGGGTGTAATCTTGTTCCTAAATGGAATTTTCTTTCGGGAATTTTTCTAACAGTGCAACCTGCTCTAGTTCTTTTGCCATGGATTTTGTTGCATCCATTTCTTCCTGTACTTGGAAGTACCCTGGGATCTGATAATATCTCGACTCTCCTGCCCCCAGCGAAACTTCCTCTGGTTTGGGGACGAAAGCCGGTTCCGATAACTGCTATACCACCGGTTCCTTTCCTTTCCTATAGGAGGTCGATATCGCATTCATCTTTCTTGCGGCCGGTTGATCACCTCTCATCTATTTGATCCCCTCTGGTGTGAGAAATTTCAGCAATTAGTGGTACGTCGAAGGCACAACTTTCATCTCGTGCAGCCACGGCCTTTCCAAGATGATATTATAGCCCATGTCTCCATCTACTACTTCGATGAGAGCCGTTTTTTTACACCCTCGGCCTCTGTGAGCAGTAAAAGTTTCCCTCGGGTTGTCATGCTTGCAAAATTGAATCTAGCAAGGAGCTTTGTCGCCGTAATGATGCTCCCGGTGAGTTTAGCTTGATCCAGAACTCTCCATTGTATGATATTAGCAAAACTTCCTAGATCCACTAAAACACCTTTAATTTTAAAATTTAACACATTTAAAGTGATTACCAGTGCATCATTGTGCGACAGTAGTAGTCCGTCTGTATCTTCATATGTGAACATGATATCATCTTCCCGGCGCCTCTTACTATGAGTTGTTGAAATTTGTCTTCTTTGCGGACGAGAAGGTGACCCCAATGATCTCATCCCCTCTAAAGATCATGTATATCATTTTGCATGGAGGTTCCTCTCATGGTTTTGACGTTTTCGTGTCACCCGTATCTCAGCCATAGTTGTGTTTGGATTGGTCAATCAATAATTCCATGAGGTAACCATTCTTTAACAGCATTGCCACTTCTTCCCGGAGGTGATGGGAGTCCCTAGTACGATGGCCATTAGTGACGTGGTATTCACACCATAAATTTGGGTCCCTCTGACTGGAATCAGACATCATAGGTCTCGAGAATCGTGCCTCTTTAATATCTCTCATGGCCGACACTAACTCTACCACGTTGACGTTGAAGTTATACTCTAATAGCTCTGGATAAGAAGAACCTCGTGGTTCCGAGATTTCTCTATCCTGCAGCGATCTGTTGTTCCGTCCACGATCGGTCCTCCTGTCAACGATGATCTTGTCCGATGTCCGTAAGCTCCTGTCATGACCTTCCATCCGCTCGTAGGGTAGAAACTGGCCCCTTGGGGTCCGCTTATCCAAGTCAATACCATCTTTCATTTTTTCCTGTTCTTCTCCGGTCCTTTGGTCGATGACGCAAAGCCGACCTGATTGTCTTCGATCCTTATTTTCGACTCGTACCGGTTGTGGACACCCCCCCGGGTCGTTGCTTGAAACTTGAGCAGGATTTCCTTCTGCTTCCGAGAAGCATCTGAACTCCTCGGGTTTAAACCCTTAGTGAACACGTCAGTTGTCCATTCATCTGGGACGACCGGTAACAACATCTTTTCCTTCTGGAACCGGCTAACACTTCAGCTCCCCTCGTGAGAGTCTTACCAAATTTCTTCAGTAATATGGACTCAATTTCGTGAGGAGCCAGATCATTTTCTTTCAGCGCCATTGTGTAGGTGGTGATGTGCTCCTGTGGATCTAAGGTCCCG
The DNA here is from genome assembly GCF_000390325.3 of Nicotiana tomentosiformis. Lineage (NCBI taxonomy): Eukaryota > Viridiplantae > Streptophyta > Magnoliopsida > Solanales > Solanaceae > Nicotiana > Nicotiana tomentosiformis. The sequence continues at coordinate 120,004,678 of NC_090815.1, read as the reverse complement.
TCGTATTTTGGTACATCAGACATTTTGAAACACTTTGGGATTAATTCCGGGGCCGCGCTCGGTTTGTACGGTAATTGGATGTACATCTTCGAGCTCGGGCTTTTTAGTACTGTAGGTGCTCCCGGGATTTGGTTCATGCGGGTATTTACTTTCTTCATGAACCACAAGAGTTCCTCGTTGAACGGGTCGTTATCGCTTTTGAGGCCAGATCTACTCCCCGGGCCCCGTCGGAGCCAACTTCGCCACTGGGAGTGTTGTTGTCGATTCTCTGTGTTGTTTGGTTCGTAGGAACAACAAGAGGAACTTGATCTTGCCTGTTCGCATTATTTGAAGCACTTGAGAATGCCTGTTTTAATTCCATCATAACCAGATCATGCCACGTGAGGTGGTATAGAATGATTGCATGTTACTCTTGCAGGATCCTTACCGCATCTGCTACATGCCCCCTGGTCAGCATCATCTGAAGTCGCCTCCTGTACTTGTCTGGGGTACCGCCAGTCAGACACTGGCATGCCATCTTCTCCCTCATTGCGAGTGTCGCTGATTGAGTCCTCAAAATGGGGTTATTCCCCTTGAACCTCAGGATTGCGAGTGTTATTCATGGTATTGATTGCCATTCTTTGTGATTTTGCTAAGACAAGAACGATCAAAGCTTGTGAGTGGAAGAGGTAAGGATCAACATAACAACACAATTGTCTAGGCCCCATGGTAGGCACCAAACTATTTACTCGAAAAACGGTACAGTTAAATTTGTTCATGGTTTCTAGACATATGAATCAATTTGATCCCAAAAGATAATGAATTAATCAATTTGGATGCAAGATACTTATCTCAAATATAGATAAAATGATAGATCTGGAGAGCCCATGAATAGGGTTTCCGGGCACAATACTGATAAGACCAACAAAAGAGAGAAAAAAAAAGGTATCTAGGGATGGCAATGGGGCGGTGCGGGTTTATACATATGCGGGGCGGTACAGGTTTAAATATATGCGGGTGCGGGGCGTGACGGAGCGGGTCAACATAAAATCAAATTCAATTTTTTGCGGGTGCAGGTGCGGGTTCGGGTGCGGGATAAGATTTAAATTTTTCGAATAAGTACAACGTTTCATCTATTGATCATTAATATTCAACCAAGAAATATTTCTTTTCCAGTTTTGGACTTATAATTCTGTTCTCCTACGAATTGGATCATTGTAGTCTCATATTGATTTAGTTTTGTAAATTGATTCATAGTAGACGTCTATTCAGTTTATTGTAAATATGAATGCTTCTGCTAATTGCATCACTGGAAAGAAGAGCTGCTTGTTTTATATTTTATTTACTACTCTAAAGTCTCACTTTTAACTATATAGTTAATGTGTTTTAAGCTAAGTTCAGATATATGATCTCATTACACTGTACAATCTGAATTGTATATTAGAATGACATACTAATAGCATTCGATAAGATTTATAGTTATTCCCTAGTTATGCGTATTCAAAATATGACTTCCTTAGTTTTTTTTACTGGATTCTGATAAAAACTTGTACATTAGCAATGACATATATAAACATAATAGAAAAAACAAAAATAAAAATAAGACAAATTGAAAAGAAAAAAAAAAGAAGATGAAAATTTTGCGGGGCGGGGCGGATAACGCGGGTGTAGATGCGGCGTGGGTGGATGCGGGTGAAAATGCAATGCGGGGTGGGGTGGGGCGGGTTAAAATTTTGCGGGTTAAAGTAGAACCCGCCCCGCACCCGCACCACACCGTTTGTCATCTCTAAAGGTATCAAAATGCTATGAAGAATATAGTCAATGTAATCTAGAAAAATCGCGTTTACAATGATCGTTGACCCTATTATTTATAGCTTAGTGGGTGTAACGATACGGCCCACCACTAATGATAATTATTGAAGTGCGATAATGGAAGCCTAACGGTAAACATAAATACCCAGCTTTCTTTAATGAGCCGTTACTCTTTAATGATGTAGAATATTCTTCATTAAATGCCACAGGGCGTAGCATGCTTAATGTCTTTGTGAACTTGCCTTTTTCGGTGATACACGAGGTAATGGTGCCCGGTTTTCCGTCTTCCGATTTTGATTCCACGTATCCCTTTTTTGATGGCCACGTACCGTAACATATTTTACCAAATACAATACGCATATTCACTCTAAAAGTATATGTATAAAGGCGAGAGAAACACAAACACGTAACTGCGCAATATATATATATATATATATATATATATATATATATATATATATATATATATAAGTTTACGAATATACATCTGCTTTCTCTCAGAAAGACAAAGAAAATATCACGAAATAAAAATTTGACGTAGAAGAATAATTGGCAATGGAAAAGATAAAGTAACGTTGTCTTTCTAAAATATCCCTTGACATTGACGTTATCTTTCGACAGTTGTCTTAGTTGACATATTGGTGACACATGACGTGAAAAATGTATATTGTTTAAAATGGAATAAAATTTTTGATTCTTAATATAAAGTTGGAGAAAGAAAATAATTTTTTACCTTATTTTTTAACAATTAATGAGAGATATGTCTGCAACACAACGTACATAGAAATTAGTTATTATAAAAGCGTAAATATAATGTTGATTGATCAAAATAGCTTTAAAATATTTATTTCATATTCGATAAAATTGTAATATATAACCAAACTTTTGCCTAATATCTAGACTTTGAGTTCAACTAAGATTTCTATTTAACGTTTGTAAAGGAGACCAGTAAAAGAATCATAGTTTGAATAGTCCTGTGACCTGGTTTGATTACAATAGGTATTTACGGTCGTTTCATATGTGGTATTCCTTCTTATGGAGAAGATAGTAAATAGTTAGGTAAACATTTTTTCTAGAACTAATATTATGTTTCTAAAGTAAATTGTGAAAGGAATATGAATCATGAATGAGTTGGCAAAAAACCTAGGAAACATAGTTGAACAAAACTAATTAAGCTAATGGATTGTTTTCATATTTAGAGGTAGGTCTTGCACATTGGACAAAAACGTACATACTTTGGTGTATGTATCGTAAACTTAAAGTATACTACTAATTATTATAGGAAGCAAATTCCTAACTTTCATTATTTGATCATGAATAATATTAGTAAGAATCCAGTACTCCATATTAGTAGCCATCTGATATTCATCATGGTAATATGTGGCATGTGCTCCATATTAGTAGCCATCAGAAAAGATCATGTTTGGTTAAAGTATGTGTAGGCATATAAAATTTATTGGGTCTAATCCACACAAAATTTGGATTAAATTCAATTGGGTTAAATAATTAATTTGGGCTTTACACGTTAAATTAGTGCATTTTATTATTTTCGAGCCCAAGGTTCATTTCATCTTAAGGCCCAGACTTATGCCATGTATCAAGTGACATGGCATATCTAGTCAAACTGCAAGCCAAAAAGATGACGCCATGTGCTAAATGATGTGGCAATGCAAGTCAAAAAGCAAGAACCAACCACAGGTCGTCAAGTGGCTAGAATGACATGGGCCAATCAGAATCAAGCAAGAGAGTTCATATGTAGCTGGACTGTCCATCCTCTACAACTATAAATAGAAGGGTTAATAACTCTCAAGACATTCAGAGTTGGAGAAAAATATTCCGCAATTGGTGAAGGCATACACAAACAGAGAGATCAATCATCAAGTACATAGTTTTCAACAAAGGAGTGATCAACGAAGTTCTTCCCGGAGATCAACCCGTAATAACAAAGTGCTACTCGACGTTCTTGGCGATTAAATACATCACAAGGAGGTCTGCATCGTCCTACATTCGAGAAAGACACTTCTCAAGCCCTTGAATTACGGAGAATTTTAGAGAGGAGAATCAAGGGATACATAGAAATGTACTCACAAAAATTTATCAATAAAATCTCTTTTTCTTCATATTATTTTTATTGCAGTTTTTTTTACGGACTACGAAAATTTATTGCGAATAAATTTTGGCACGTCCAGTGGGACCTATTCTGCCTTTCATCTCTCCTTCTTGCAAATTAAAAACTACGAACTTCAGATCTACTGCTACAATGGCCTTCCGCAAGTGTGATATTTCATGCAAAGATACTACTACTGCCGCATCCGCTGAGCTATGTCATGTTGGCCTAATCACTCGAAGCAAGTTCAAGGCTAGTGGCTTGGATGGATCTGAATACTTCGCCTCCTTGGAGATGGCAAAGAAGAGCAGATCTTAAATGACGTCTGCAACCACAATCTTTGGGAGCAACACCCCATTCTCGCTATTTGACAAACTTTCTCAAACAACCTCCAACCTTGGTGAACTTGAGGATCTGGTGGATTCTCCGGTTTCAACGAAAGTCAATGCCTTAATGACCGACGCAACTAACGTGGACGAAAAGTTTTCCATGATGGAAAAAACTACAGAAGTCTTGAAGAAATTTATTGAAGACAAATACCTTCAAATCGCTCAACTCATGAACAAACTGGAGGCCTATGCACCTGGAGAGTCAAGCCACGTCTCTCCTTGTTCGCTTGTCTTCACCTCGCAAAAAATGGTTGTTGAGGAATCGCTTGCCAAGTTCAGCATTCAGAGGGAACAACCATCCACTTCGGTTGCGGTGCTATCTGTCCAACAATTGCAAGACATGATATCAAACACCATCAGAGCTCAATACGCGAACCATCACAAAGTTCATTGTACTACTATAAGCCATATACTAAGAGGATTGATTGTCTAACTATTCCAACCAATTATCAACCACCAAAGCTGCATCAATTTGATGGCAAAGGAAACCCAAGGCAGCATATTTCCCACTTTGTCGAGACTTTTAGCAATTCTAGAATGCATGGTGATCTTTTGGTAAAGCAGTTTGTTTGTTCGCTAAAAGGGAACGCATTCGACTGGTATATTGACTTCGAGCCTGAGTCCATTGATAGTTGGGAGCAACGTGAGAAGGAATTCTTCAATCATTTTTATAGTACCCGAAGAACTGTAAGCATGATAGAGTTGACAGGCACCAAGAAAAAGAAGGGCGAGCCTGTGGTGGATTACATCAATCGTTGGAGGGCATTAAGTTTGGACTGTAAGGATTGCCTTTTAGAAATATTTGTTGTGGATATGTGCATTCAAGGAATGCATTGGCGCCTTTTGTACATCCTATAAGGGATCAAACAACAAACTTTTGAAGAACTTGCAATGCGAGCTCACGGCATGGAGTTAAGCATCGCAAGCCATGGAAATGCATCTCCATTCGCTGATCAGAAGGAGTTCAAGAAAACTGTTGCATCAAAGAACCTATCACGACCCGAATTCCCACCATCGAGACCGTGATGGCGCCTAACATTTCACTTGCTAGGCAAGACAACGTTAGAGAATCATTAAACCAATCCTTATTCCATTCAGTAAATAACAACAAATTAGCTAAGATGAAATAGAGGGAGTGTGGAATAATATAAAAACTGCATTAATTACTACCACCCGAATTTGGAGTCACAATTCCCGAGCATTCTAGAATTCACTACAAGTAATAGTATGAGAGGAATACAACTGTTTGAATAAAAGAAACAGTAAAACAGAAAAGATAGACGGGGACTTCAAGGTCTGTGAACGCCGACAGATCTACCTTGAGTCTCCGGATAGCGGGTCCAACAGCTAAAATCTTGATCAACCCGAGCCGGTACCAACATCTGCATAGAAAGTGCAGAGTGCAGTATCAGTACAACTGACCCCATATACTGGTAAGTGTCGAGCCTAACCTCGACGAAATAGTGACGAGGCTAAGACAAGACACCTACAAATTAACCCGTACAATTTAACAGTGTATATACAAATAACAGCAATGAAAAGCTAGACAAGTAATATCGGGGGAGGGGAGGTGGAAGCATACTGAGGGAAATACTAGATAAAGAACTATAGTAGGATGATGACTCGAACAACCAATATACTATGAATCAACAGGAACAGTGAATATAGTAAAGGAATAATGCACGACATCATCCTTCGTGCTTTTACTCTCAACCTCACCATAAAATCAATATAAATGGCACGGTATCATCCTTCGTGCATTAACACTCACAATACGGCACGACATTACCCTTCGTGCATTAACACTCACAATATGGCACGACATCACCCTTCGTGCATTAACACTCTCCCTTACCATAATACAATGAACACATAATAACAGGGAGATAGAATAACAAGTACAAGCCTGACTTCAACATTTGGTTCCACAATATCAACCTCAAATTCGGAGTCAATACTCAATTTTCACCAGAAGATCCTTAAACATGATAAGAATGATCAAATTAACAACACTAGTCTAATCACGTAGCAATTAGGTATGTGAAAGAGACAATATGAGAAAAAATGGGAGAAACAGGGAAAACAGGTAAATTGGCAGCGCATAAGTACTCGTCACCTCACATATACGCCGCTCACATTAAATTTCACATAGCAAATAGTCCGAAAAGTTCCTAATTCCCTCAAGTCAAGGTTAACCACGACACTTACCTCGCTCTGAAAGCCACTCAATACTCCATCACAGCTTTTCCTCTAGAATCCACCTCCAAACCACTCATATCAATTCAAAGATGACTTAATAATATCAAATATTGCTAAAGGAATCAATTACATTGCATATGTTTAGATTTCCCAAACTTTCCCCCAAAAAGTCAAAAATCGACCCCGGGCCTGATTGGTCAAAACCCAAGGTTCGGACCAAAATCCATTTACCCATTCACCCTCGAGCCCAGATATATAATTGCTTTTGGAATCCGACCTTAATTTGAGGTCTAAATCCCCATTTTTTTCCAAATCTCAAGTTTCTACCTAAAACCCCCAAAGTCTACCATGAAAACTCTAGATTTTTGGTTGAAAATTCATGAAATGTAATGGATAATTGAAAGAAAGTAGTTTAGAATCACTTACCAATACTTTGGGGAAGAAAATGTCTCTTAAAAATTGCCTGTAGGCCGTCTAGCTTTTGAAAATTTGAAGGAATGGCTTAAGTCCCGTAATGGGACTATTTAATAGTTGGGCGGTAGTGTTCATCACGTTCGCGAGGACACTGTCGTGTTCGCGAAGAGCAGATCTTGTCAACGCGATCGCGAGTCCCACTTCACGTTTGCAAAGGCTACTCCCCCTCCCCCAGGTCCCTATCACTATGCGTTCGCATTCAGCTAGTCGTGTTCGCGAAGGGTTTTTGAGACCTCGCAACGTAGAATTAGGTTTTAAAATATAAGATGACCTATCGGGTCATCACATTCTCCACCTCTAAAACAACTGTTCGTCCTCGAACAGACATAGAAAAGTACATGGGCTGGTGAAAAGATGTGGATATCTACACCACATGTCCGACTTGGACTCCCAAGTAGCTTCCTCAACGGGTTGACCTCTCCACTGCACTCTAACTGAAGGATAACCTTTGATCTCAACTGGCGAACATGCCGGGCTAGAATAGCTACCGGCTCCTCCTCAAAAGTCAAATCCTTGTCCAAGTGGACAAAGCAGAAATCTAACACATGGGTCAGATCACTGTGATGCTTTCGAAGCATGGACACATAGAACACCAGATGTACTGACGATAACCCCGGTGGAAACACAAGCCTGTAAGCCACCTCTCCCACTCTCTCCATAATCTCAAAAGGTCCGATATACCTAGGGCTCAGCTTGTCCTTCATTCCGAACCTCTCCCCCACCATGAATGCAACATCTCGAACTCTACGGTCGGCATAACTCTTCTACCTGGACTGAGCTGTGCGAAGTCTATCCTGAATAATCTTGACCTTGTCAAAGGAATCTTGTACCAAGTCTGTACCCAACAACCTAGCCTCCCCCGGCTCAAACCATCCGACCGGCGATCGACACCGTCTACCATATAGTGCCTCGTAGGGAGCCATCTGAATGCTCGACTGGTAGTTGTTGTTGTAGGCGAACTCTGCAAGGGGCAAGGACTGATCCTACGATCCTCTGAAGTCTATAACACATGCGCGGAGCATATCCTCCAAGATCTGAATAGTGCGCTTGGATTGTCCGTCTTTCTGAAGATGAAATGCTATGCTCAAATCAACCCGCGTGCCCAACTCACACTGTACTGCCCTCTAGAAGTGTGATATGAACTGCATACCTTGATCAGATATGATAGGCACGGGCACACCATGAAGACGGATGATCTCGCGGATATAAATCTCGGTCAACCGCTCTAAAGAATATGAAACTGCAACAGGAATGAAATGCGCTGACTTAGTTAGCCTGTCCACAATGACCCGAACGGCATCGAACTTCCTCTGAGTCTGTGGTAGTCCAACAACGAAATCCATAGTGATACGCTCCTCCACTAATAATGTTGCCGCAAGTCCTGATACGGAATTCCCACCGTCGGGACCGTGATGGCGCCTAATATTTCACTTGCTAAGCAAGCCAATGTTAGAGAATCATAAAACCAATCCTTATTCCATTCAATAAATAACAGCAAATTAGCTAAGATGAAATATAGTGAGTGCAGAATAATATAAAAACTGCATTAATTACTACCACCCGAATATGGAGCCAAAATTCATGAGCATTCTAGAATTCACTACAAGTAATAGTCTGAGAGGAATATAACTGTTTGAATGAAAGAAACAGTAAAATAGAAAAGATAGATGGGGACTTCAAGGTCTGTGAACGCCGACAGATCTACCTTGAGTCTCCGGATAGCGGGTCCAATAGCTAAATTCTCGATCAACCCGAGCCGGTACCAAAATCTGCACAGAAAGTGCAGAGTGCAGTATCAGTACAATCGACCCCATGTACTGGTAAGTGTCGAGCCTAACCTGGACGAAGTAGTGACGAGGCTAGGACAAGACACCTAAACTTGTACTATTTAACATTGTATATACAAATAACAGTAATGAAAAGCTAGACAAAAAATATCGGCAGGGGGAAGCATGCTGAGGGAAATACGAGATAAAGAACTACAGCAGAATGATGACTGGAACATCCAATATACTATGAATCAACAGGAACAATGAATATAGTAAAGAAAAAATGTACGGCATCACCCTTCGTGCTTTTACTCTCAACCTCACCATAAAATCAATAGAACCAGCACGGCATCACCCTTCATGCATTAACACTCACAATACGGCACGTCATCACTCTTCATGCATTAACACTACAATATGGCACGACATCACCCTTCGTGCATTAACACTCTCCCTTACCATAATGCAATGAACAAATAACAACAGGGAGATAGAATAACAAATACAAGCATGACTTCAACAATTGGTTCCATAATATCAACCTCAACTTCGGAATCAATACTCAATTTTCACCAGAAGATCCGTAAACATGATAAGAATGATCAATTTAACAACACTAGTCTAATCACATAGCAATTAGGCATGGGAAAGAGACAATATGAGAAAAAATGGGAGAAATAGGGAAAACAAGTAAATTGGCGGCGCATAAGTACTCGTCACCTCACATATACGCCGCTCACATAAATTTCACATAGCAAATAGTCCGAGGGTTCCTAATTTCCTCAAGTCAAGGTTAACCACGACACTTACCTCGCTCCAATGGCCACCCAATACTCAATCACAAGAACATCATGATAACTGGAACATCCAATGAAAACACAAGAACATCATGATAATGGAAAAGTTGTCACATGTTGTGCAATGATTTCCTTCATAGATAATGACTTGTTGTTGGAGTCTAGGCCACATAACAGACCTTTGTTCATTGTAGGGGCATTCAGGAACTACATCTCAATCGCATACTTGTTGATGATGGTTTGACTGTCAACATCATGCCAATGATGGTGCTAAAAAAGCTTGGGATCTCTATCAATGAGCTATCTAAAAGTTAGTTAACAATCCAAGGTTTCAACCAAGGAGGACAATGATCCATAGGTATGATCCGCGTGGAATTATCCATTGGTGAGATGAAGTCAAACACCCTGATTCACGTCATAGATGCTAAAACATCATACAACCTAATGCTCGGACATCCTTAGATTCATGAAAATGGAGTGGTATCATCTACATTGTATCAATGTCCGAAGTACATAATGGATTGAGAGATAGTCGAAATTTATGCAGACATCAATCCCTTCACTAAGACGGAGTCATACTTTGCAGATGCAAAATTCTACCTAGATTCTTGTGTACCGAGTGTGGAGAACCCATCATCAGTCGATGAAGTTGATGTCAAGTTAGAAGAAAAAAATGGGGGTCAATGGACTACCACCAAGATGCCTAAGAAGAGAACTGAAGAAATCTCCACTAAGATATCATCATATGAAGGTGACATGCAGACAAAGACTGATACGGAGCATCTAGTTTTTCGCTATGTTCTACGTGAGCATCGAAAGAAAGGGCAACCTTTGCTACAGGAATGTACTCCAAAGAAGCAAATGAGTCACAAATATATCCAACATTTGAAGGAGCACATGTCTGTCCCAGTTGCACAAATCCCATACGTGACTTGTGAGTCTACTAAAGGCAATCTCTAAGCTGATAAAATAAAAGGGCACTATGATCCTAATTGATTCATACTTCTTGAAAAGTTTGGTTATGACTTCTTCAATCCATCAAGACTAGGAGAACTCAAAGACGAAGTCACTGGTGAAAAGATACAAGGGCTCAATGAGTCCCAAATGAAGTTGAGAAAGGAAGGGTACTACGTCGCCGCTCCAAAGTTTGGGTTGGGATTCAGTTTGGCAGAGCCTCTTCGAATTTCATCTAAGAAAAGCAAAGAGATAGATTCATCACAACACACCTCGATAGAGGAGATGAAGGAAGTTAAGGGCAATAAAATAAAACAACGGGCTTCAGTGTTTGATCGCAATAGAGGCTCAACCCCTCCGGTCTCGGTGTTTGAAAGGCTAAGTGACAAAGGTGGACGTGTATCTTCCAAACATCTAAAAAACGTTTCCACTACCTCAAAGACCTCCATCTTTTATCGCCTGGGAACCACAAGGAAGTCACCATATAGAAAGATACTATTAAAACATAAGGAGCAAGTCCATGAAGAGCGGGATCATTTTAAAGTTTTTGCTGACAAAGAAATCTGTAGTGCTTTCCCATCACGTATGAAGAGGAAGTCTATTTTGTCAATATCCACAGATGGTCCACTGAAGGTGCAAAGGAGAACTATTGTTTACACTTGCCAGCCTCGTAAAGAAGTAGAGAAAGAGAAAGAAGCCAAGCCGACCATCCAAGGAAGTCAAAAAGAAAAGTCAGACTTTGTGGAAATATCCTATCACATAACTGTGGAAGATATCCCATGCCTTGACGTTGATGATGAAGTCCACGAGGCTCCCCCTCAATTAGAAGATGGTGGTCAATCAACTATGGATGAGCTTAAGGAACTCAATTTAGGCACTCCGGAAGATCCATGCCCCACCTTCATTAGTGTGCTTCTTACGCCTTAGGAGGAGGAGGGATACTCCAAGTTATTGACCGAGTACACGATGTCTTCGCTCGATCGTATAAAGAAATGCCTGGTCTTAGTCCTAAGGTAGGCGTTCATCATTTAGGGATCAAAAGTGGAGCATGCCCTGTGAAGCAGTCACAACGCATGTTTCCACCCGAGCTAGTACCACACATTGAAGTCGAAGTCAACAAGCTCATCGAGGCGGGATTTATTCGAGAAGTGAAGTACCCATCATAGATATCGAATATTGTACCTGTCAAGAAGAAGAATAGTCAAATACGTGTTTGTGTTGACTTTTGAGAACTAAATAAGGAATGTCCAAAAGATGACATTCTGCTATCAATTATTGAACTCATGGTTGATGCTACAACAAAGAATGAAGCATTGTCATTCATGGATGGGTCCTCCGGATAAAATCAAATCAGAATGTCTGTAAAAGACAAAGAGTGCACTACTTTCCGAACTCCAAAAGAGATATACTGCTACAAAGTTTTGCCTTTCGGTCTGAAGAATGCTGGTGCCACCTACCAACGTGCGATGCAAAACATATTTGATGACATGCTTCATCATAGGGTTGAATGCTACGTCGATGACTTGGTGGTGAAGACGAAGAGTAGGCGTTACCACGTTGAAGACCTTCGAATTGTTTTTGAAAGGTTAAGAAAATTCAACCTAAAGATGAATCCACTAAAGTGTGAATTTAGAGTTACCTCAGGAAAGTTTCTTGGCTTCATTGTGCGCCATCATGGAATTGAAGTTGATCCCGCAAAGATTGATGTCATTCAGAAAATGCCCAAACCAAAGAACTTGAGGGAGCTTCAAAGTCTACAAGGAAACTTATCATTCATCTGGAGGTTCATCTCTAATTTGGCCGGACGATGTCAAACTTTCAATCATCTATTGATAAAGGATATCCCTTTTCATTGGGATCAGTCATGTCAAAATGCTTTTGAAAGCATCAAAAGATACTTGGTGTATCCACCTGTGTTAGGGGCACCAATGCTTGGGAAGCCATTGATACTCTACATTGCGGCACAAGAACGCTCACTTAGGGAACTACTTGCTCAAGAGAATGATGAAGGAAAGGAACAAGCCTTGTACTACTTCAGTCAAACTCTGATAGGAGCTGAGTTGAACTACACGCCTGTTGAGAAAATATGCTTAGCGTTACTTTATGCAATAAAGAAACTAAGGCATTATTTTGAAGCACACACCATAAAACTCATCTCTCGAGCAGATCCTGTGAAGTTCGTGATGACACGACCTGTTCTTTCGGGGACGCCTAGCAAGATGGTCCATATTGTTTAACCAATATGATATTACATACACACCTCAAAAGGCTACGAAAGGACTAACACTAGCCAATTTTCTAGCTAATCATCCTCTTCTGGCGGAATGGGAGCTTTCAGATGAGTTTCCAGATGAAGATGTTTTGTTCATTGGAAGAATTGCCACAATGGACAATGTTCTTTGATGGATATGCACGTCGTAATGGCGTGGGGGCAGGGGTTGTGTTGATATCTCTAGAAAGACAAGTCTTGTCATTCTCCTTTATTTCAGGTGAAACGTGCTCCAACAATGCCGCGGAGTACCAAGCTTTGATCGTCGGTCTCGAAATGGCATTAGGCATGAAGATTCTATAGTTGGAGATCTACGATGACTCTAAGCTGATCATCAACCAACTGTTGGGAAGTTACGAGGTAAATAATGAAGATCTCTTGGCATACCATCAATATGCTTCTGGTTTACTTGAAAGATTCGACCAAGTATTCTTTAACCACATCCCAAGAGAAGAAAATCGCATGGCTGATGCTTTGGCTAACTTGGCCACGACGATGGCACTTGGAGAGAATGAGTCAACAAAGGTACATGTGTATCATCGATGGGTCATTCCTAGGCTTGTTGATTTTCAAATCAATGAAAGTCATCATACATCTGTTGGGGTGATTGAAGAAGAGGATTGGAGGCAACCATTGATAGAGTGCCTTGAACATGGAAAGTTACCCAAGGATCTATGACAAAGAATAGACATCAAGTGATGGGCACCATGATTCATCTTCTACAAGGGGACATTATTTTGCCGCTCTTTTGAAGGAATATTCTTGCGATGTCTTGACAAAGAAGAAACCCACCAAGCGATGGAGGAAGCACATTCTGGCTCATATGGAGCACACCAATCTGGTCCTAAACTCCATTTTTGCATCAAGAGGATGGGCTAATACTTGCCGGAAGATTCAGAATTTAATTAAAAAAGCAATTCTTATTTAGAATCTTAAATGAAAAAAGTTGACTGGAGAGTTGACTTTTGAGCAAACGACCCCGGAATGGAATTTCGATGATGGAAATAGCTTGTATGATGATTTCGGACTTGGGAATATGTTCAGATTTTGATTTGGAAGTCCGTAAGACCATTCGACGCATTTTGGCGAAAATTGGAAAATAGAAGATTTTTGAAAAGTCCGACCGAAGGTTGAATTTTTCTATAACGAGGTCGAATTTCGATTCCAGAAATTGAAATAGATCCATTACGTCATTTATGACTTGTGCACAAAAATTTGAAGTCATTCCGGATTGATTTGATACGTTTCGGCGCAAAATATAGAAGTTGGAAGATTTGGAAATTGATAATTCGATTCAATGCGCGATTCATAATTTCGGTGTTTTTTAATTGAATTTGAGACCTCGAGCTAGTCCGTATTAGGTTATGAAACTTGTTGGTGTGTTTAGACGGGGTCCCGGAGGCCTCGGGTGTGTTTCGGATGGGCTACGTATCATTTTCTACTATTTTTGAATTGCTGAATCTGTCATCTGGTTTTCTCCTTCGCGTTCACGGGAGTTCCTCGCGTTCGTGAAGAGTAATTTTGGAGGTAGGAACACTTGTTCTTCGCGTTCGCATGCCTCATCTCGCGAATGTGATAGTGTGCCCCTTCCCTTCATCGCGTTCGTGAAGTCATGCATTTTCCTTCTTCACGTTCGCTTACCGTTCCCCGCGTTCGCGTAGGCTAGTCGAGAGCCATCAGACCTTTCTTCTCTGTGTTCGCGAAGCACTTCTGGGCAGCCTCATTTTTATTCTTCGTGAATGCGATCCTTCCTCCGCGTTCGTGTTGCATAATCATCTTGGCAGAATATAAGATCTTCAAATCGAAGGTTAGGACATTTTAGGCGATTCTGGAGGGATTTTTTACAAGCTTGGTTGGGGTAAGTGTTCAATATCCTAAAGTGATTATATTTCGTAACTCTATGATTATATTCGTCATTTAATTCGAATTTTAGTGGAAGAAATCAAGATTTTGGCAAAAGCTTGCAAAAACGAAAATTTAAGATTTGGAGGTCGAGTTGTTATCGAAATTTGATAAAATTGGTATGGTTAAACTCGTATCAGAATGGGTGTTCGAATTTCATGAAAATTATGTCGGGTTCCGAGAGTCATGTTGACCTTTGTTGACTTTTTGGAATAAATTTTTAAGTCGACATATTATTATCCGGAATTATTTCCGATGAATTTTAATGAGGTTGTACAATTAATTTTGATAGATTTAATCTCTCCGGAGGTCAATTCAAGCAAGAAGGCGATTTTGGAATATCGGAATAACTTCAAAAAGGTAAGTATCTTGCCTAACCTTGAGTGGGAGAATTACCCCATAGGCATCGAGTCTTATGTACCATTTGTGAAATGTGAAAAGCCGTGTACGCGAGGTGACGAGTATGTACTCGGGATTATATGTAAACAATTTACTGAGTTATAGTCTTGGGTATACTGTGTAGTAAATTGGGTAATTGTGGGCATTTATTTAACATCTATTTTCCATGCCTCAATTCACATTTATTGAATTTGTTGTATACGGCAATTTGATGTGATTATTTCTTGTATATTTATGTGCATTCCATGAGTTTGATGGTTTGATATTTTTGGAATTTAATTTCATTATGAATTTTCCCTCTGCAAATAATTAATTAAATAAGCTTAAGAAGAGGTGTTTATATAATTATTGTAAATTTGGATTAATGAAGGCGTTGCTCTATGCTGAGTAATTTCTATCTCTGTTGATTGTGTTTGAGGTCTTATACACATTGTGAGGAGCCTTCGGCTATTTGTTGTGTAATTAATTGATTTGTTATGTCTTTGGAATTGGTTGTGGCCATTGGGCAAATTGTGATATGAATTGATTTTGTTATGTTGCCGTGATAATATTCCGTGTAAATTGTTGTGTTGTGTGAGTTATTATTTTGAGGATATAAGGGTGGCATTCCACTGTTGATATTATGTGGGTATAAGGGTGGCATTTCACTGTTGTTATGTGTGTTGGGATATTGTCTGGGCGGAGTGATAAGGGTGGCTATAGGAGAGAAAAGGGTGGCTATAGAAGCGATAAGGGTGGCTATTGATATTGTTAAGGTGGAGGAATAATGAAGGCTATTATAGGAGAGATAAGGGTGGCAATAGGAGAGATAAAGGTGTCAGGGATGATATGTGATGTTATGGAGTTATTGTGTTGGTAATTTTCATGTAATGTTGGGATATTCCTTGTGTTTATTTTTATATTTTGTGCAATTTGTCTTGTTGTTTCGGTAAACTTGATAATAGCCTGATCTATGTTGAAATTGGTGAGCATGTGGCTATTGCCGGGCATGTAAGGTTATATGGGATTGGGTTGCACGCCGCAACGGATATGAAACGTGGGCACGAGGTGTCGGGAAAACATATGATGGTTTTATTATTGGCACGTGAACTGTCTGTGCAGCTGTCACGACCCAAAATCTACCTAGTCGTGATGGCACCTAACCCAACCCGCCAGGTAAGCCAATTAACAACTACCCAATTCAATTAGTATTTAACTGACTCTAATACACTCCCCAAGGACTGGTAGTACAAATCATGAGCTTCTAAGAATAGAATTTACAAAGATGAAATGAAGTAAATACATCATCTATTTGAAAAATAGATTAATAGAGTTTTATATATCTAAGGCTACCATGAACAAGAGGCAACTACAATCGGGACGAGGGTACATCTTCAATCCCGGCTCCCGTCGATCACAGCAACATCAGCAGTCAATATCCGCACGCGAGGTGCATAAGTGTAGTATGAGTACAACTGACCCCATGTACTCAATAAGTAACAAACCTAACCTTAGGTTGAAAGTAGTGACTAGCTAACACAAAGGTCGGGTCCAACACCAATATTTCACAACAGTTCATAACAGCATAGTACAAGTAACAAAAGAGGTATCATAGAAATAAAATGCTCAGTTCGTTCACAGTTCCAGAAAAATAGGCATTACTTCTCAAGTATCTCAGTGAAAACCCAAATCTTTTACCTAAAATGCCAAAATACGAGTAAGTCTGAAAACAGTAATTTTTCCAAAATCCTTTCAATAGTAATTAAGATATCTCATTTTCTTTCCAAATATCCAGTCTAAAACAAATGCATCACTATGCCCATATTTCAACATGTGTGAGAAGTCATGAATGTCGTGATACCATACAGCATGAGGAAAATACATCTTTATACATGTATGTCATGTGTGTATGTCAATGCAATGTATTTCAGATATAAACTCATGTACTCACACTCTCAGAGTACTCAATCTCACTTTCTCACACATTCTACTCATCATGATCAATCACTCAGTACTGTATATGGCCAATCTGGCTCAGGGAAGATCCATCCCGGAATATACACATCAACTGATCATTAGTCACTCAGTACCGAGTAGGGCCAATCCAGCCCGTGGAGAAGATCCATCTCCAGGTATATAATGCTTCGGACAAGATCCATGTCCAGGGAAGATCCATCCCTCAATAATATCAACCGCGCTCACTGGGGGTATGCAGACCATCAATAATATCAACCGTGCTCACTGGGGGTGTGCAGACTCCGGAGGGACTCCTAATAGCCCAAGTGCTATAATCCGCACAGACAACTCATGTGCTGCACGGACAACTCATGTACCATAATATCAATATCTGGAATCGCACGGACAACTCACGTGCTGCACAGACAACTCATGTACTATAGTAAGCCAATCTAACCCGCTGCGGCAGTAGCCCGATCCCATAATCATTCTCACAATCAGGCGCTCGGCCTCACTCAGTTATCAATCTCTCAAGTCTCTCTCCCACGGGCTCACAATGTCATGATACTAGTGCAGAAATAATGACATGGTGCATCAATAAATAACAATAGAGACTGAGATATGATATGCATATGAATATGTATGACTGAGTATGTAATGCAATGAAAGCAGATAACTCAACAGCAGAAATGACCTCAATGGGTCCCAATGGAATAAGCATGTAGCCTAGACATAGCTTCTAACATTAATCACAGCTCGATAACTCTAGTATGTATAGATTTCATGATTATAGATAAGTTCAGGTAATTACACAGTACCACACAACTAACGGAGTCACAGTTCACACGGTGCACGCCCACACACCCGTCACCTAGCATGTGCGTCACCTCAACACCAATCACATAACATATATAGTCAGGGTTCATACCCTCATCTCCAAGATTATAAGAGTTACTTACCTCAACAATACGAACCCAACGTCGAGCAAGCTAATCAATACTCGGGAAATTCCATTCCGTGCATATCCACCTCTGAATGCCTTCTTGCCTCCTCAATTCAATGCCAACGATCCGAAACTAAAATTCACCCCTTAATGGTACTATAATGATCTACTATACTAAGTAACTTCAATCTACAATATCAACATCCATTGGGACCAACATTAGTAACGGATTCCATAGTTTAGGCCATTTATACAATTTACCAAACACCTAGTGGGCATACATTTATACATTTCTTAACCATAGAATTAGTTCTTCCAACTACCATCATTTACCAACAATTCATCCCACCATCATTCTTTAATAACTTATAATCCTAACATCACATGTGTGACCAACCATTCTCGCCCAACCAACAAAATTCCATCAAATAATCACCTTTCAATCTCTACAATGGTTATGTATTTAAATTGGGAACTTATGGCATCCAATCACCATACCATGTGTTCCTATACTTAATTCATACTCATATTCCCATAATATATCCATACATGTATGTTTAAGGGTATAGGATTACCTTTTGGAAGAAATCTTGCAAAACCCTCCTTTGAGTTCTTGAAGAAATTTCTTGAAG
This sequence comes from Nicotiana tomentosiformis, assembly GCF_000390325.3. Lineage (NCBI taxonomy): Eukaryota > Viridiplantae > Streptophyta > Magnoliopsida > Solanales > Solanaceae > Nicotiana > Nicotiana tomentosiformis. The sequence continues at coordinate 119,986,118 of NC_090815.1, read as the reverse complement.
ATTTAAGTATTTTATGTGTAGATTTCATCAATACTAGTGTATAAATGATGGAATTTCACACCAAAATAATGGGAATTTCTTACCTTTAAGAAGAAAGGAGTTGGTGGTCTTGAGAGAGTGGAGAAGAGCTCCAAAATTCGTCCAAATGAAATGGGGAAAATGAACCCCGAAATTGTATTGTATTTATAGGCCCAGATTTTTGGGTTTCGGATGCTACCCTGGATGCTTCGCATCCCAACTTCACTCCTCTTTGAAGTTCGGATGCGGACCTGGATGCTATGGCAGTACTTCATTGCCAGCCTTTCTTTTGGACGCGGCCTCGTATGCATCCATCCGCTTACTCTTCCTCCAGCCTTTGGTAATTTAATTTGGTCATAACTTCTTTTAGAAATCTCCAAATTACAAACAGTTTGAAGCATTAGAAAATAGACTCTAAGACCTTTAATTTTATAGTTCATCCATCACATAACTTCTTATATATATGTATATATGCCCATCCAAAATTTGGTCTTGTGCATACTCATTTGAAACTTTAGTCTATCATAAAATTTCCAACTTGACTTAGACTTAGGGCTCTCCTTAGACCCCCACATCACTTATAATCTGCCTCGTACACTTATTATCATATCTAATTGATATCCATTATATTAATAATCCTTTTCTACACACAAAATAATATAATGAGCGCACATCAACTTTCTTACTAATGCTCAAGTACTTCAAAAATTTTCGGGGTGTTACAGCAGATGTGATATGAAAAGTGGTCACGAGGTGCCGGGGAATTATGATGATTTAATTATGGCACGAAGTGCCGTGAAAATATGAAAGTGGGCTGAGACCCGTGTTTACGAAAAATATGAAAATGGGCTGAGACCCGTATTTTTATGATTTTGAAATGGGATGTCACATGGTGACTTTTAATTGAAAGAGATTTATTGAAAGAGTTATATTTGAAAATATTTATTTGAAGAAATTATATTTGAAAGAGATTTATTGAAAGAATTATATTTGAAAAATATTTATTAGAGAAAATTTTATTTGAAAGAGATTTATTAAAGAATTTTATTTGAAAGATATTTATTTGAGGAAATTATATTTGAAATAGATTTATTGAAATAATTATATTTGAAAGATATTTATTTGAGGAAATTATATTTGAAAGAGAGTTATTTGGAAGAATTTTATGTGAAAGATATTTTTTTTTTGACGGACTTGATTTAATTGGGTGTACTTGTATTTATTATTTGTTGAGCGATATTAATGGTGTTCTTGTTTCCATGCTGTGCATATCACTGGTTGATTATTGTTGCCATCATTGTTATTTGTTTCCTATTATTTTTGTATACTATATTGCACGAGTTATTAGACTAGTGAGTGTCTCGACTGTACCTCGTCACTACTCCACTTAGGTTAGCCTTGATACTTACTGGGTACCGACCGTGGTGTACTCATACTACACTTCTACACATTATTGCACAAAGCCATGTATTGGAGCTATCAGACTCGGACAGAGTTAAATTGTGATCGCAAGTATTCAAGGTAGAGCTGCTTGGTCGTCGCAGTCACTTGAAGTCTTTTCATTTTATTGTACTGTTAATTATTAATCAAACAGTATTGAGTATTCGATCCTTGAGATCATTTTATGTATTCAGTTAGAGTTCGTGAGTTAGTATTACCAGTCGTGGGAGGTTGTTTTATTTGTAATTATTTCCTATGTTGGTTTATATAAAAAAAATTGCTTGAATTGTTATAAAATCGGCTTACCTAGTCTTAGAGACTAAGTGCCATCACGACGCCTGTGGCGGGATTTTGGGTCGTGACAAGTTGGTATCAAAGCTCTAGGTTCATTGGTTCTACGAGTCACAAACGAGTTATGTAGAGTCTTGCGGATCGGTACAGAGATATCTGTACTTATCTTCGAGAGGCTACAAAGCTAGTAGGAAAATTTTCGCTTCTTTCATTCCTTATCGTACGTCATTTATTCAGCTTGAAGCATATATCTTATGTTCTTTTGCATCCAATCATGTATGAAATTTCACACTCGATATCAACTATGCGCCAGCGGTTCGTGATACTACATAGGGGTTATAAGGGAGCCAAAGTTGCTCAACCATTGTTACCACATTTCGTCTAGATCGAGGATGCATAAGTATTGAGAGATCATTTAGTTGTGCACATGGGGTGCAGCAGGTTCTGACATCTGGTTGATAAGTACGATCTTAAGAATGTTTAATAAGTTGTCTAATCATCACAATCATGGCAGGGTCACGAGGTGGATGCAGATCTGAAGATAGTTGCTGCCATTAGATATTATGTAGTTCGTATGGAATTTACATTTAGTGAAAGGTACATACTAGCAGTCAAGGCACTCGAGGAAGAAATTTTGACTATCACGAGGATGACATACGCCTAATAAATGGCTTGATGTGTCTTATGTCTGGTGACGTACGAGTGGTGAAGGTTAGTATTGTGGATCATCAGATTGTGTCCTATGGATTCGCGCCAAGTGAGGGTAGTCCACTATCAATGATTAGATTGCGGGGTCATGTGTTATATCAGTTTTGGCCTGAGATGTATTTATGTGGTATTGAAAGGTTCTCCGAAACTTGTATATGATTAAGAGGTGAGATTTGTATGGGATGATGATGGGTCTTGCGGTATTCCCGCGTCCTTAATAATTCTACATTTCAGTACCATCGGGGTCACAGAAACTATTTCAGAATATTCGGGGGTGCTACAGTAAGATCTTTTAATGCACCACTGACACAGGGTTCCTATAATGGTTATTCTAGTTATCTGGAACAGACTCAGTATGAGCAGCAAAACCTGCAGAGGGGTTGTTATCAGTGTGGTGATACTAGGCACATCATGAGACATTGTCCCAGACTTGGGAGAGGCAGATTTCATCAGAATACTCAGGCTATAAGCTTTATTCCAGTTAATACTCCACGTGCATAGCCAGTTAGGGGTGGAGGACAGGCGGGTAGAGGGCGCCTAAGAGATAGAGGCCCGACCCGTTGATATAATTGCTATGAATTGGCTGAGGTTGATACACCAGATGGTGTAGTTACAAGTATGATTCCGATCTTGTTATAAAAGGATATATTCCTTAATTTGATTCGGTTCTGAATTTTAAGGTGAGTCCTCCTATTATGCTCTGCTTATGGATGAGCTTTGTAACTTTGTGACTCACTTATATGTTATCCTTGTTGGAAGATTTGATGACGTTAGCCCGTGTTTATCATTTTTATTTTGTACACCATTGAGGGCTATTAGTCCAAAAGTAATTTTATAATTCACTACAGTGGGTTTTGATGTGATTTCGGAATTATCAATTTCAATTTTATGAATTATATGCCCTATTGGAAAGGGGTTTCATTTTGTGTTGTGAAAACTGTTTATGAAATATATTAAAAAGAAGAAAGAAAGGAAATTAAAAATTTCAATTGGCACAATGTGCAAAATACTTGTGATTCGGAGTTGAGGACGATATCCTCGCATTTTTATATGGTGTGAAATAATTAAACTAGGCTATAAGCCGCAGTGAAAATTATATAAGGACGAGGTTCTTGTGGTGAAAAACTTATGAGTTTAAATTTTCCTTTTGTTAAAATAAAATTTGTACTATAGTATTAATAAGGTGTCATGCATGTTAGGCTTATTTGATAATTCTTTTATGTGTTTCTGTGCATATTTATCCATAATTGTGAGGAAAATATTGAGTTTTATCCTACGAGGTGAGTGCCCAGGCAGCGTTAAATGTGGTTCATTAAGTCGGGTAAATAGTTATGAGATCTTCATGCCTCACGTTTTGCTATCAGTGTTGTCAAAAATTCGAAATGAGGTTTGGGTTAATATGAGGTTAATTGGAGATGTTGTTATCGATTATGAACAACTATTAAGACGAGAAATATGGTGATGGTCATACATATGATGTGCTTCATGTCCTGATATCATTATGATAATACAATACTTGTAATGCTGAGATTAGTGTTATTGATATATACATTGTGGTGCTTTGTTGGGTTGTGGATGTGTTGTTAGGAGTTGTTTTGGTGTTACTCTGACAGGTGGATAGGCCCAATTACAGGGGAACTCTACCAAAATTTTTGAAACATTTGGGAGTTAGTGATATTTGGGGGATTGAGACGTTCGAAATAAGAAATAAGTTATGTTATGTGTTTGAGGGCGGACTCTACTTCTCATTAAAGGGAGTAGGTAACACCCCGGAAAAATGTTGAAGTACTTCAACACTATCAAGAAAGTTGATGTGTGCATAGTGAAATGACCTGACCGATCGTTTTTAGCCCTAGCGCGTCACTCAGCGGTTCGAGGCCTTGGAAGAATTTCATAAATTTGGATTGAGGTGTATTTCAATATCACCGATGTCCATTTGGGATTTCCGAGTCTGGGAATAGCTCTGTATGGTTATTTTTGACTTAGGAGCGTGTTCGAAATTTTATTTGGAAGTCTGTAGTTAAATTAGGCTTGAAATGGCTAAAATAGGAATTTAAGTTTGAAAGTTTGACCGGGGAGTGGACTTTTTAAAATCGGAGTCGAATTCCAATTACGGAAGTTGGAGTAGGTATGTAATGTCGAACGTGACTTGTGTGCAAAATTTGAGGTCAATTGGACGTGATTAGATAGGTTTCGGCATCGAATATAAAAGTTTGAAGTTCTAAAGTTCATTAAGCTTGAATCGGAGTGTGATTCAGGGTTTTAGCATTGTTTGATGGGATTTGAAGGCTCGACTAAGCTTGTAATATGTTTTGGGACGTGTTGGTATGAATTGGTGGAGGTCCCGAGGGCCTCGGGTGGAATTTGGATGGTTAACGGATTGAAATTCGACTCGGGACATCTCCTGAAGTTGCTGTCATGACTGTTGCTGGTATCCTTATACGCGATCGCGAGTGGAAGTCCGTGATCGTGTAGAGTTGTATGGGGCGATTGTAAAATGTTCTATGTGGTCGCGATGATGGACCTACGATCGCGGTGCTGTGAGTAGTTGTGCTACGCGAACGCGGCTGTGGTAGCGCGTTCGCGAAGAAGGAATGAGGGAAGGCCTGATGCTACGCATTTGCTCATCGCGATCGCGTGAGAAGGAGTGCGATCGTGAAGTGTTGGGTTACAAAACGTTGCGTTTGCGTGGTCTTGTGTGCGGTCTCGTAGAGGAGAAATCGGAGGCATTGTGCTTAGCCTTCGCGATCGGGAAGGCACTCCCGCGATCGCGAAGAAGGGCAGTGTTGGGTAGCGAGTTGCTTTAAATGGGATTTTGGCCATTTTCACTTCATTTCCGACATGGGAGCCGATCTTGGAGAGATTTTGGAACTCCATCTTCATCATCTATGTTAAGGTAAGTGATTCCCACCTATTGCAAGTTAAATACTTGGATTATATATGGAATTAGACAAGAGAATTTGTAGAAATATAGGATTTTGAAGAAAAACCTAGAAATTGGTATTTTTGGATTTTAACCACGAAAACTTCTATGGGATTGGATGGAAATGGTATATTTGAGTTATTGAGGTTATGGATAACGATTCCCTCCGAAAATTTCCGAAATCTGGGCACGTGGGCCCGGGGTGAATTTTAGAAATTTTTTCATTTTGGATAAAGTAATTTATTTAATAGGTGAATTTCGAATTTCTGGACATGTATTACTTATTTCATATAACATTTTAATAGTTTCGGATTGTTCGGCACCAAATTGAGGTTTTTCGCGACATTTAGATCGGAAAGTGGAACCTTGAGACAAGGTAAGTCTCTTGTCTAATCTTGTGCGGGGGAATTTAACCCATAGGTAATTAAATTAATAATTGTTTCTAATTATTTGTGGGGGGAGGGGGGGCTACGTACGCACGAGGTGACGAGAGTCCGTGCGTAGCTACTATGTATGCTAAAGTTCGGGTAGTTTAGGACTCAAATCACGAATTACTTGTGTAAATTGTATTCTTTATTTAATGAAATTATTTGAAATATATTGTGAATTATTAGGAAAATATAGTAGAAGATGGAAATCTAATATACTTAATTATTCTGTATAAATTATTTAATTGTTAAAAGAAATTGTGCATCCTCTTGTATTAATCTATCAATAAATAAACTTTTCTTCTGGAGGTACATAAGACAATGTCCTCCTTTCTTGTGGAGCGGGCCGAATGCCTCGGCAGTATAGATGAATCTATGGATCGCGCCGCACGTCCCTCGGCAGTGTACACGACACTCTGGATCGAATCGTACGACCTCGGCAGAAATCGTGCTTAATAATAATAATAATTACACGATACCTTGATATTTTAATTGCAACTTGTGAATTTCATTAATAGATTGGGAATTGTTGAATATGAAGGAATTTAATTATTTCTGTTGGTTAAATAAAATTATTGTTAAATCTGTGAATCATGCTAAATGACCCCGGAATAGAGTTTTGATGATTCCAATAGTTCCGTATGGTTATTTTTGATTTAGGAGTGTGTCCGGAAAATTATTTGGAAGACCGTAGTTAAATTAGGCTTGAAATGTCGAAAATAGGAAGTTCAAGTTTGGAAGTTTGATTGGGGAGTTGACTTATTGATATCGGGGTCGGAATCTGATTCTGAAAATTGGAATAGGTTTGTTATGTCATTTATGACGTGTGTGCAAAATTTGAGGTCAATCGGACTTGATTTGATAGGTTTTGGCATCGAATGTAGAAGTTGGAATTTCTTAGTTTCATTACGCTTGAATTGGGGTATGATTCGTGTTTTTAGTGTTGTTTGATGTGATTTGAGGCCTCGACTAAGTTTGTATGATGTTTTGGGACTTATTGGTATATTTGGTTGAGGTCCAGGCAGCCTCGGGTGAGTTTCGGATGGTTAACGGATCAAATTTGGACTTAGAACAAAGCTGGAAATTTGCTGCGTACTGATGCAATCGCACCTGCGGAAATTATCTCGTAGGTGCGAGCTTACAGAAGCGACCTAGGTGCGCAGAAGAGACATTGGTTTGGAAAGGGCTGGGATCACAGATCCGCGTGGTTGACCGCAGAAGTAGACTCTTGTCCGCAAGAGCAAAGGAGGCGCAGAAACGAAAGAAATACCGCAGAAACGGTTACGCAGAAGCAGTCAAAATTGCGCAAATGCGAAAACACTGGCAGTGTTAAAACCAGGGGTTCCAAGGTTCTTTCTCATTTTTGGACTTCAAACACACGGTTTGGAGCGATTTTTCAGAGGGAATTCACGGGAAAACTTGAGGTAAGTTACTTGTGATCATTGCTAGTCAATAATATTGAATTATCATTGAGTATTTCGACTAGATTACGTGTTTTTGAGGTAAAATTGGAGGATTTGCGTCTAGGGATTTGAAAATAAGATTTGAAGATTTGAAGGTCGAGTTGATGTCAGAATTTGGTAAAGTTGGTATGGTTTAACTCGTGGTTGAATATGTGTTCATATTTTGTAACTTTTGTCGGGTTCCGAGATGTGGGCCCCACTGACGATTTTGAGATGAATTTTGAATTTTGACTAGATTCGAGGCGTTCACAGGTCGATTCGTGAGGCAAAGGTATATTGGAATAAGGAATTACACGATTTAAGGTAAGTAACACTTCTAAACATGGTTCTGAAGGTATATACCCCTAAACTACATGTTATGTGAATTGTATGGAGGTGACGCACATGCTAGGTGACGGGCGTGTGGGTGTGCGCCATAGCAATTGCGACTTAAATAAATTATGTGGAGTTGTATAATTAAAGAATCATGTCATTATCCACATATCCTCCACGTGTTAGAGGAAATTGAGCTGAGAATCAGGTTGAAGATCATGTTTAGGCTACGTGGCGATATTTTTGACCCATAAGGTCGTGTTGCTATTGAATCATTTGTTTGAATTGTAATTTTCTTTACTCAGTCACATCCATTATTTGTATATCATATCTCAGTCTCTGTTATCATTTATTGATATATCATATCATCATGTCGGGTTGATTTTCATGTCATTGAGAGCACGAGAGACTGGAGATTTTGAGTGATATTATATGTATTGGGCTGCACGCCGCAAAATATTTTATTTATTTATGCCTGGATCTAGCTATTATAGTGCTTGGGCTGAAGGAGCCCCTCCAGAGTATGCACACCCCAAAGTGAGCGCAATTCATTTATATTGAGGGATGGGTCTTGCCTGGACATGGATCTTGTCCGAATTATTTATATCTGGAGATGGATCTTCCCTAGAGCTAGATTGGCCTTATACATTACTGATTGACTGACTGTCAGTTGATGTGTATATATACGGGATGGATCTTCCCTGGGCTGGATTGGCCATATACAGTACTGAGTGATTGAGTATTTTGAGATTATGAGTACATGAGGTTTCCACTGAGGTGCATCACATACAACATGTATATTGGCATGTAGATATAAAGATGTCATATTCTTCATATCATTCATAATTTATCTATTTTAATTGTACTGAGTTTAACTGTTGAGCTTGAAAGTATGCTTATATTTCTGTACTGTTATTTCTATATTGGATTGTACCTGTGGAGCTCGTCACTACTTTCAGCCCAAAGGTTAGTCTTGTTACTTATTGAGTACATGGGGTCAGTTGTACTCATACTACACTCTGCACTTCGTGTGCAGATCCAGGTACTTCGGGACATGGCGTTTGCTAGTCTTTGGGAGATTATCTGTTGGAGACTATCGAGGTAGCTGCTTGACGTCCGCAGACCTTGACTCTCTTTCCTTTTAGTTATTTGTATTGTTCTACATTCTCGGACAGTGTTTGTATTAGTCAGACTATGTTATCATTTAGATGCTCATGCGCTCAGTGACACTGGATTTTGGGAGTGTATTTATATCAGTATGTGTGGGATTTTCTATTAAATATAAATATTATGTTTTCAAACTTAAAAGAAATTGTGGTTTATTAAGGTTGTTGGCTTGCCTAGTAGTGAGATAGGCGCCATCACGACATGCGGATTTTGGGTCATGACAATTTTGATTCTTAATACTATACTAACATTTTTAATTTGTGTTCTAACGCTCTTTTTATGGTATAAATTTATGTATCCTAAGATATTTTTTTAACTTGAATAAGAATTTTACTCATATGATGAATTTAAAAAATAATTGAATTTGATTCTCTTGCTAAATAATTAATAAAAGATTTAATTATTCAGTTTTAACATAAAAAATAATTTATTCTATGTTGATTCAGATCTTAATATTATTTCATCTCTTGTTTTGAATATTAATCTTAATTCTAATTTTATCAACTATAAATTTTATTTTCAAAGAATAAAATATTGATATGACATTTCACTTTTAGATCTTTATGTTTGTAGAATCATTAGTTGTATTGACTCTTACCAACCATTATTTGTCACGACCCGAAATTCCCACCTCCGGACCGTGATGGCGCCTAATATTTCACTTGCTAGGCAAGCCAACGTTAGAATAACATTATCCATTTTTTAAAATAATTTTAAAATTTATTAATAATAAGGAAGCAAATGCGAAAGCAATTTTGAAATAATCCATAATAATAACGGGGTCTAAATACCATCCCAGAATTGGTGTCACAAGTGCACGAGCTTCTAGAATAAATACAAATAAAGGTCTGAATAAAATAAAGTTGTCTGAAAATAAACACACAGCTAAAGTACAATAAATGGGGACTTCAGAACTGCGGACGCCATGCAGTTATACCTTAAGTCTCCTCTGATAGCTGAAATCCGAGCAAGTCTATGGTACGCCGCTGGGACCAACTCCAAAATCTGCACAAGAAGTGCAGAGTGTAGTATCAGCAGTCATAACCAATTATCATTTCCATTATTTCTGTTGCAGCGTACAACCCGCTCTCGCAATATATCCACATTCAGTTATGTTGCGACGTGCAACCTGCTCCTCCAACATATTCATTTTAATCAAGTCTATTGCGGCGTGCAATCCGATCCTCCAATAATAACTTTTTAGCAAGTCTGTTGCGGCGTGCAACTCGATCCTCCAATATTGACTTTTAATAAGTTTGTTGCGGCGTGCAACCCGATCCTCCAATATTGACTTTTAATAAGTCTGTTGCGGCGTGCAACCCGATCCTCCAATATAGACTTTTAATAAGTCTGTTGCAGCGTGCAACCCGATCCTCCAATATAGACTTTTAATAAGTCTGTTGCGGCGTGCAACCCGATCCTCCAATATATTCATTATAATCAATCATGTTGTGGCGTGCAACCCGCTCCTCCAACATTTTTATTTACCAATTCTTATAGAAGAAATTTTCCCAATAAATGTACAATTAATATAAAATTACAAGACAACAAGCATACAATAATTATGGTTTAATTATGAAGCAAACAATGATAAATAGCAAATTATTATGAAAATCAGGGAGTAAATAGGTTGTTTAATATTTAATATGCTAAATGTCAAATAACAATTAAGGCACCTAATTCAAATAGCATGTAACAATTAATGCATGAATTCAAGAATTTATATTTGCAAAGAATAAGAGAGAAATAATTATTATAATAATTAATTTATGATTTAAAATAATTTATGATTTTTCAAGTAAGCAGGCAAACAATTAATTTGACGACGTATAGACACTCGTCACCTCGCCTATACGTCGTTTACATGCAATTCACATAACAAACAATTTAAGGGTTCTATTTCCTCAAGTCAAGGTTAACCCCGACACTTATCTCGCTTTGTAAATTCCAATCAATTATTCAACCACAGCTTTTTCTTTTAAATTTGCCTCCGAAGGCTTTAAATCTATTCACAAACAATTTAATATATTCAATACTAATCATAGGAATTAATTCCATATGAATTTATAAATTTTCCGGATAAAAATCCAAAATTCATTAAAATATTCGGCAGTGGGACCCACATCTCAAATTCTGGAAAAACTCGCAAACTCCAAACACCCGTTTCGATACGAGTTCAACCATACCAAATTTGTCCAATTCCGATATCAAATGGACCTTCAAATCTTAATTTTTTGTTTTTGGAAAGTTTTACAAAAATTCCAATTTCTTCCATCTAAATCTGAAATAAATGATGAATAAAGACGTGGATTTGTGAAATACAATCACTATATGATAAAGAACACTTACCCAGTTCGAAATCGTGAAAAACTCCTTTGAAATCGCCCCTAAGCTGAGTTATAATTGAGGGCTTGTGAAAAATGGGAAAAATCCCGTTTTTGGTTCTGTTTTAAGTCACAGGGGTCAGGCCTTCTTCGCGTTGGCGAAGGGCCTGTCGCATTCGCGATGAGTAGCATCCCGTGGCTTTCACGTTCGCGAGTCCTCCTTCGCGTTCGCGAAGGTTTCCCCCCTATCCTTCACGTTCGCGAGGCATAGCTCGCGTTCGCGCTGAAGGAATGATCGACCCTCCCCCAGGTGTGCCTAACACTATGCGTTTGCGAGGAGATGGTCGTGTTCGCGAAGGGTAATGCCCACATCGCTTCGTGTTCACGACCAAGACTTCGCGTTCGCGAACAAGAAAAATCCAGCTGCCCAGTTTACTCTTCGCGTTCGCGAGAGTACCTTCGCGAACGCGAAGAAGAACATGCCAGAACACCTGCTGCAGCAAAATTTCAGATTTTCAAAGTCCAAAACATCACGTAGCCTATCCCAAACTCATCCGAGCCCTCGGGGCTCCAAACCAAACATGCACACAAGTTCTAAAATATCATACGAACTTGCTCGTGCAATCGAATCGCCAAAATAACACCTAGAACTATTAATCGGACACCAAATCAAAGGAAGTTTTCAAGAAAACTTTAAAACTTATATTTTTACAACGGACGTCCGAATCACGTCAAATCAATTTCGATTCTTACCAAATTCGGCAGACAAGTCATAAATATTATAGTGGACCTATACCGGGCTCCGAAACCAAAATACGGACCCGAGGTCAATAAATCCAACATCAGTAATTTCTTAGAAATCATTAAGCTTTCAAGCATTTAATTTTTCATCAAAATTCCATATCTAGAGCTAGGGACCTCAGAATGTGATTCCGGGCATACGCCCAAGTCCCAAATCATGATACGGATCTACCGGAATTTTCAAAACACTGATCCGGATCCGTTTGCTCAAAATGTTGACCAAAGTCAATTTAGTTGAGTTTTAAAGCTCTATTTCCCATTTTAGTCCATTTTTCACATAAAAACTTTCCGGAAAATTGTATGGACTGCGCACGCAAGTCGAAGAATAATAAATTGTGCTTTTCGAGGTCTTAGAATACAGAATTACTTAGTAAATTTAAAGATGACATTTTGGGTCATCACATTCTCGACCTCTAAAACAAACGTTCGTCCTCGAACGGAGTTAGAAAAAGTACCTGAGCTGGAGAAAAGGTGTGGATATTTACTCCGCATGTCCGACTCGGACTCCTAGGTAGATGTCTCTACCGGCTGACCTCTCCATTGTACCCGAACTGAAGGATAACTCTTTGACCTCAACTGTCGGACCTGCCGGGCTAGAATAGCCACCAGCTCCTCCTCGTAAGTCAAATCTTTGCCCAATTGGACTGAGTTGAAATCTAACACATGGGACAGATCACCATGATATTTCCAAAGCATAGACACATGGAACATCAGATGAACCACTGATAAACTAGGTGGTAATGCAAGCCTGTAGGCTACTTCACCCACCCTTTCAAGAATTTCAAAGGGGTCTGATATACCTAGGGTTCAACTTTCCCTTCTTTCCGAACCTCATTACACCTTTCATAGGTGAAACCCGGAGCAATATTCGTTCTCCAACCATGAATGCAATATAATGAACTTTACGTTGGCATAACGCTTTTGCCTAGACTGAGCTGTGCGAAGTTGATCCTGAATAATCTTGACCTTATCCAAGGCATCCTGTACCAAATCGGTACCAAACAGCTGAGCCTCTCCCGGTTCAAACCAACGAACTGGCGATCGGCATTGCCTTCCATATAATGCCTCATATGGAGCCATCTGAATGCTCGACTGGTAGCTATTATTATAAGCAAACTCCGCAAGTGGCAAGAAATGATCCCAAGAACCTCCAAAGTCTATAACACAAGCGCGAAGCATATCTTCCAATATCTGAATAGTGCGCTCTGACTGTCCGTCTGTCTGTGGATGAAATGCTGTACTCAACTCCACCCGCGTGCCTAACTCACGCTGTACAGCCCTCCAGAAATGTGAGGTAAACTGCGTACCTCGATCTGAAATAATAGACATGGGCACACCGTGAAGGCAGACAATCTCACGAATGTAAATTTCAGCTAACCTCTCTGAAGAATAGATAACTGCCACCGGAATCTTGATACATTTTAGCGGTACCTGGATGAATAGAATACCTGGAACTGTGTGCTTCTTCAAGAATTAATTCACAAAGCCCATCCACATTTGGCACACAAATACGGCCCTGCATTCGCAGAACCCCATCTTCCCCCATAGCAACCTGTTTGGCATCACCGTGTCGCACCGTGTCCTTAAGGACAACTAAGTGAGGATCATCATACTACCTCTCTATGATGCGCTCATATAAAGAAGACCGAGCGACTGTACAAGCTAGAACCCGACTGGGTTCTAAAACATCTAACCTCACGAACTGATTAGCCAAAGTCTGAACATCTGCAGCTAATGGCCTCTCACCAACCAAAATATATGCAAGACTGCCCATACTCACAGCCTTTCTACTCAAAGCATCGGCCACCACATTGGCCTTTTCGAGGTGACACAAAATGGTGATATCATAGTCTTTCAATAACTCAAACCATCTTCTCTGCCTCAAATTAAGATACTTTTGTTTGAACAGATACTGGAGGCTACGATGATTAGTAAATACCTCACACGAGACACCGTAGAGGTAATGCCTCCAAATCTTCAGCGCATGAACAATTGCTGCCAATTCTAAGTCATGAACAGGATAATTCTTCTCGTGAACTTTCAACTGCCGCGACGCATATGCAATTACCTTGCCATCTTGCATTAATACTGCACCAAGTCCAATGTGAGATACGTCACAATATACCGTATACGATCCTGAACTTGTGGGTAATACCAATACTGGCGTCGTAGTCAAAGCGGTCTTGAGCTTCTGAAAGCTCAACTCACACTCGTCTGACCATCTGAATGGAACACCCTTCCAAGTTAGTCTGGTCAATCTGCTTGCCATAGATGAAAACCGTTCCACGAACCGACGATAATAACCTGCCAAACCTAGGAAACTCTGGATCTCTGTAACCAAAGTAGGTCTAGGCCAATTCTGAGCAGCCTCAATCTTCTTAGGATCCACCTTTATGCCTTTTGCTGATACAACATGTCCCAAAAAGGCAACTGAGTCTAACCAAGACTCACATTTTAAAAATTTGGCATATCCATAAATGCTGGAGCATTTGTCAACCCAAATGACATCACTAGGAACTCGTAATGCCCATACCGAGTCCGAAAAGCTGTCTTAGGGACATCAGATGCCCTAATCTTCAATTGATGGTAACCAGATCTCAAATCAATTTTCAAAAATACCTTGGCACCCTGAAGCTGATCAAATAAGTCATCAATTCTTGGCAGTGGATATTTGTTTTTGATAGTGGCCTTGTTCAACTGCCGATAGTCTATACACATCCGCATCGAGCCATCTTTCTTCTTTACAAATAATACTGGTGCACCCCAGGGCGAGACACTGGGTCTAATGAATCCCTGATCAAGCAAGTCTTGTAATTGCTCTTCCAATTCTTTCAACTCTGGCGGGGCCATACAGTATGGTGGAATAGAAATGGGCTGAGTGCCCAGAGCCAAATCAATACAGAAGTCAATATCTTTGTCGGGTGGAATCCCCGGCAAATCTGCAGGAAATACTTCTGAAAATTCACAAACAACTGGCACTGAGTCCATAGAAGGGACATCCGCACTAGGATCGCGAATATAAGCCAAATAGGCTGGATATCCTTTCTCTACCATACGTCGAGCTTTCATATAAGAAATAACCCTGTTGGCAGAATGGCCAGGAGTTCCTTTCCACTCTAATCGAGGTAACCCCGGCATAGATAGGATCACTGTCTTGGCATGACAGTCCAATATAGCATGATAAGGAGACAGCCAATCCATACCCAAGATGACATCAAAATCTACCATATCAAGAAGTAGAACATCCACACTAGTTTCAAGATTACCAATAGTAACCACACACGAACGCTAGACATGATCTACTACCACAGAGTCTCCCACCAGTGTCGATACACACATAGAAACAGTCAGAGAATCACAAGGCACAACCAAATATGAAGCAAAATAGGAGGACACATAGGAATAAGTAGATCCTGGATCAAATAGAATTGAAACATCTCTATGGAAAACTGGAATAATACATGTGATCACAGCATCAGATGACTCGGCCTCAGGCCTAGCTGAAAAAGCATAAAATTGGGGTTGAGCCCCACCACTCTGAATTGCATCTCTGGCACGGCCTCTAACTGGCTGGCCTCCACCTCTAACAGTCTGACCTCCACCTTTAATGGCCTGACCTCTACCTCTAACTGGCTGAGCAGGCGGTGAAGCAACCGGTGCCGGTATGATGGCACGAG
Source organism: Nicotiana tomentosiformis (assembly GCF_000390325.3). NCBI lineage: Eukaryota > Viridiplantae > Streptophyta > Magnoliopsida > Solanales > Solanaceae > Nicotiana > Nicotiana tomentosiformis. The sequence continues at coordinate 119,970,566 of NC_090815.1, read as the reverse complement.
AATCTTGCCGAGATCTGTTACTTGCCAATCTAGGGCAATACCTCCTGATGTGACAAATGTTCCCACACTCATAACACCCATCCTGATGCCGTGGCTGGTGAATCTGAAGCTGACCCACATGGGCCGGATAACCACTGTAGTAACTCTGGAGGGTGGTGCACTGATAGGAGCTGAATGTGCACTGAATACTGGCTGCCCAGAGTAAGGCATAATAGGACCGTGACACCCTGAAGTACCGGGAGATACATGAAGTGCTGAATGAAACGGTCTGGGAGGATGACCCCTACCAAAATTACCCCTGCCTCCAGATGAGGAACCATTGTAACCACCGAACTGACGAGGCCTCTTATCGGACCTCTGCCCTCTTTCTTGTGCAAGAACCATCTCGATCCTCCTTGAGACATTAGCAACCGCCTAAAAAGAAATCTCACTTCCGGTCTCCTTGGCCATCTGAAGTCTGATAGGGTGATTCAGTCCCTCAATGAACCTCCTCACTCTATCTCCCTCTGTAGGTAGTAAAAGGATAGCATGACGGGCCAAATCCATAAAATGGGACTCATACTGAGTAACAGTCATACTGCCCTGCTGTAGACGCTCAAATTGCTTGCGGAATTCCTCTCTCAGTGTCATAGGGAGGAACTTCTCCAGAAATAGCTTAGAGAACTGCTCCTAGGTAAGTGCAGGCAATCCGACTAGTCGGGTCAATGTGTAATCTCTCCACCACCTCTTAGCGGAACCCGTCATCTGGAATACAGCAAAATCAACTCCATTGGTCTCAACTATATCCATATTTCGCAGCACCTCATGGCAGCGTTCAAGATAATCCTGTGGGTCCTCAGAAGGTGTACCACTGAAGTGAACTGGAAAGAGCTTAATGAACTTATCCAATCTCAATAAGGCCTCAAAAGACATGGCGGGCCTATCACCGGTCTGTGCCGCAACAACTGGCTGAACCACCCCTACTGGTGGGGCTGCTGGAGCCTGATTCTGGGGAGCCATCTGCTCCGGGGCAGGAGTAGTGGGAGTTTGTGCTCCTCCCCCAGCCTGTGAGACGGCTGGTGCCACTGGAAATGTACCATTCTGGGCCACACCCTCCATAAGACTCACCAATCGGACTAGAGCGTCCAGAAGCACTAGAGTGGCTATGAATTCTTCCGGGACCTGAACTGGTCCAACTGGTACATTCTGAACTGGGACCTCCTCCTGAAGGTATATCTAAAGTTCTTCAACAGGTGCAGCTGCTCGAGCTCTGGACTGAGCTCTACCTCGGCCTCTGCCTCGGCCTCTAGCATGACCTCGACCTCTACCCCTGGCCATAGTTGCCACCGGGGGTTCTGGTCCCTGTCCATCGGTAGAGGTATTACGTGTTCTCACCATCTGCGAGAGAATAAGAGTAAAATGGTTCAATCATCGATGATAGAATAAAATCGCACGACAGAATAAGAAAGAAGTGATATTGTTCCTAAACTTCATAGCCTTTGAGAGATAAGTACAGACGTCTCCGTACCGATCCTTCAGACTCTACAAAGCTTGCTCGTGACTCGTGAGACCTATGTAACCTAGTGCTTTGATACCAACTGTCACGACCCAAAATTCCCACCTCCGGACCGTGATGGCGCCTAACATTTCACTTGCTAGGCAAGCCAACGTTAGAATAACATTATCCATTTTTTAAAATTATTAATAACAAGGAAGCAAATGCGGAAGCAATTTTGAAATAATCCATAATAATAATGGTGTCTAAATACCATTCCAGAATTGGTGTCACAAGTGCACGAGCTTCTAGAATAAATACAAATAAAGGTCTGAATAAAATAAAGCTATCTGGAAATAAACACACAGCTAAAGTACAATAGATGGGAACTTCAGAACTGCGGACGCCATGCGGTTATACCTCAAGTCTCCTCTGATAGCTGAAATCCGAGCAAGTCTATGGTACGCCGCTGGGACCAACTCCAAAATCTGCACAAGAAGTGCAGAGTGTAGTATCAGTACAACCGACCCCATGTACTGGTAAGTGCTGAGCCTAACCTCGACGAAGTAGTGACGAGGCTAAGGCGGTTCACTTACATTAACCTGTACGCAATATTAGTAACAACAACAATAATAGGAATAAATCAGGTAATTCATTTATAATATTTGAAGGCAACTCAGCAGTCATAACCAATTATCATTTCCATTATTTCTGTTGCAGCGTGCAACCCGCTCTCACAATATATCCACATTTAGTTCTGTTGTGGCATGCAACCCGCTCCTCCAACATATTCATATTAATCAAGTCTGTTGCGGCGTGCAACCCGATCCTCCAATATTAACTTTTTAACAAGTCTGTTGCGGCGTGCAACCCGATCCTCCAATATTGACTTTTAATAAGTCTATTGCGGCGTGCAACCCGATCCTCTAATATTGACTTTTAATAAGTCTATTGCGGCATGCAACCCGATCCTCCAATATTGACTTTTAATAAGTCTGTTGCGGCGTGCAACCCAATCCTCCAATATTGAACTTTAATAAGTCTGTTACGGCGTGCAACCCAATCCTCCAATATAGACTTTTAATAAGTCTGTTGCGGCGTGCAACCCGATCCTCCAATATATTCATTATAATCAATCATGTTGCGGCGTGCAACCCGCTCCTCTAACATTTTCATTTACCAATGCTTATAGAAGAAATTTTCCCAATAAATGTAACAATTAATATAAAATTACAAGACAACAAGCATACAATAATTATGATTTAATTATGAAGCAAACAATGACAAATAGCAAATTATTATGGAAATCATGGAGCAAATAGGCAGTTTAATATTTAATATGCTAAATGTCAAATAACAATTAAGGCACATAATTCAAATAGCATGTAACAATTAATGCAGGAATTCAAGAATTTATATTTGCAAAGAATAAGAGAGAAACAATTATTATAATAATTAATTTATGATTAAAAATAATTTATGATTTTTCAAGTAAGCAGGCAAATAATTAATTTGACGATGTATAGACACTTGTCACCTCGCCTATACGTCGTTTACATGCAATTCACATAACAAACAATTTAAGGGTTCTATTCCCTCGAGTCAAGGTTAACCCCGACACTTACCTCGCTTTGCAAATTCCAATCAATTATTCAACCACAGCTTTTCCTTTTAAATTTTCCTCCGAAAGCTTCAAATCTATTCACAAACAATTCAATATATTCAATACTAATCATAGGAATTAATTCCATATGAATTTATAAATTTTTCGGATAAAAATCCAAAATTCATTAAAATATTCGGCAGTGAGACCCACATCTCAAATCCTGGAAAAACTCACGAAATCCGAACACCCGTTCCGTTACGAGTTCAACATACCAGATTTGTCCAATTCTGATATCAAATGGACCTTCAAATCTTAATTTTTCGTTTTTGAAAAGTTTTACAAAAATTCCAATTTCTTCCATCTAAAATCTGAAATAAATGATGAATATAGACATGGATTTGTGAAATACAATCACTATATGATAAAGAACACTTACCCAGTTCGAAATCATGAAGAACTCCTTTGAAATCGCCCCTAAGCCGAGTTATAATTGAGGGTTTGTGAAAAATGGGAAAAATCCCGTTTTTGGTTCTGTTTTAAGTCACAGGGGTCAGGCCTTCTTCGCGTTCGCGAAGGACCTGTCGTATTCGCGATGAGTAGAAGCCCGTGGCTTTCGCGTTCATGATTCCTTATTCGCATTCATGAAGGTTTCTCCCTGGCCTTCGCGTTCGCAAGTCATATCTCGCGTTCGCACTGAAGGAATGATCGACCCTCCCCCAGGTGTGCCTAACACTATGCGTTCGCGAGGAGATGGTCGTGTTCGCAAAGGGTAATGCTCCCATCGCTTCCCGTTCATGACCAAGCCTTCGCGTTCACGAAGAAGAAAAATCCAGCTGCCCAGTTTACTCTTCGCGTTCGCGAGAGTACCTTCGCGAACGCGAAGAAGAAAATGCCAGAACACCTGCTGCAGCAAAATTCTAGATTTTCAAAGTCCAAAATATCTCGTAGCCTATCCGAGACTCACCCGAGCCCTCGGGGCTCCAAACCAAACATACACATAGGTTCTAAAACATCATATGAACTTACTCGTGCGATCGAATTGCCAAAATACACCTAGAACTACGAATCGGACACCAAATCAAATGAAGTTTTCAAAAAAACTTTAAAACTTATATTTTTACAACCGGACGTCCGAATCACGTCAAATCAACTCCGATTCTCACCAAATTCGGCAGACAAGTCATAAATATTATAGCGGACCTATACCGGACTCCGGAACCAAAATACGGACCCGAGGTCAATAAATCCAACATCAGTAATTTCTTAGAAATCATTAAGCTTTCAAGCTTTTAATTTTTCATCAAAATTCCATATCTCGAGCTAGGGATCTCAGAATTCGATTTTGAGCATACGTCCAAGTCCCAAATCATGATACGGACCTACCAGAATTTTCAAAACACTGATCCGGATCCATTTGCTCAAAATGTTGACCAAAGTCAACTTAGTTGAGTTTTAAAGCTCTATTTCCCATTTTAATCCATTTTTCACATAAAAACTTTTCGGAAAATTGTACGGACTAAGCACGTAAGTCGAGGAATGATAAAGGGTGCTTTTCGAGGTCTCACAACACAGAATTACTTATTAAATTTAAAGATGATATTTTGGGTCATCACATTATTTTTCTCTTTCTCACACATTTATATTCTTAAATATTTTCTTAGTTGTTGTTTAACAATTGGGTATTTTTCAATATTACATGAAAAACTGATAAAAAAATATTATTTGAGTAGGAAAATAGTTCAAATAAAATATAAATTTATATTACCGTGGGGGTATTTTTTCTTAATTTCAACTCTTTATACAGTCCATTTAATATTACTTTTGTTTTGTTTTGGTATTGGACATTATTGTAACGACCCGGCAGGTCATTTTGAGTATTACAGCCTCGTTCCCTTATTTACTGCTCAAATTATGATTTACGGTTGTTATTTTACTTGCTGAGGTTCGGGTCCGGTGAGGTTTTCGGATGATTTGGAACACTTAGTTCCAAGGTTTAGAACTTAAATTGAAAAGGTTGACCGGATGTTGAACTTAAGTTGAAAAGGTCTGTGATGTTGCTTATATGGTTGGGGAGAAGGTTCTGCTCAAGATTTCGCCCATGAATGGTGTGTTGAGGTTCGGGAAGAAGGGCAAGTTGAGCCCTCGGTATATTCGGCCTTTGAGGTACTTAAGAAGATTGGAGAGGTGGATTATGAACTTTCTTTGCCACCTAGTCTATCTGATGTTCATCCAGTGTTCGATGTATCCATGCTCCAAACGTATGTCGGGGATCCATCTCATGTTTTGGATTTCAGCACAGTGCAGTTGGATAGTAATTTGACTTATGATGTTGAGTCGGTGGCCATTTTAGACCGGCAGGTTCGAAAGTTGAGATCAAAGAACATAGCTTCAGTGAAAGTACAGTGGAGAGGCCAGCCAGTCGGAGAAGCTACTCGGGAGACTGAGCGGGAGATACAAAGCAAATATCCACACCTATTTGAGACTCTAGGTATAATTCTAAACTCGTTCGAGGATGAACGTTTGTTTAAGAGGGCGAGAATGTAACGGCTCGGCCGGTCGTTTTGAGTACTACAACCATGTTCCCCCATTTACTGCTCAAATTATGATTTACGGTTGTTATTTGACTTTCCGGGGTAATTGGTTTGGGTCCGGTGAGGTTTTGGGATGATTTGGAACACTTAGTTCCAAGGTTTAGAGCTTAAGTTTAAAAGGTTGACCGGATTTTGGCTTATGTGTAATGACCCTAGAGAATTTTTGCTAAGGAAATTAAGGTTTTTATTTACGCGGCCCACTATGCGGCCGTAGAATCACTCTGCGGACTGCATAATGGCCACCGAGTGAATCAGGAGTGGGGCAAGTATGGAGGAAAGTCTGCGGCGCATTATGCAACCGCAGATCAGTTCCGCGGTGCATTATGCGACCGCAGAACAGGTCTGCGGACCGCATAACAACCGCAGACTGAGGCAGCGTTACCTAATTCCGGAGGCCATTTTTGCGACCCAATATGCGGGCTGCAAGAGCATTATGCGGTCGCATATGCGATCGCAGAGTGTGTTTTGGGGCTTCATTTTTCTGGTTTTATAAACCCGACCTCATTCTTATAGAACATTATTAAGGGTCATTTTGAAGGGTTTCATCTGATATTTTAGAGAGAGGTGAGAGCATCTTAGAGAGAGAAAGTGAAGACCTAGTCATTTGTCCATCAATTCTTGTTCAAGGTTTGAAGATTTCACAAGGATCTTGCTAGGGCTTCAACGAAGTAAGAATTTCTAACACTAGTCTTCAATTTCGAGTTTGGGTAAAGATGGGTGATTGGGAGTATGATTCTTGGGTGTGAGAGTATTTTTTATACATACACATACTAATAAGGTTTGTGGAAAGATTGTTGAGTTCAAATGGGTAAAGATTGGGTTGAAAATGGTAGAAATCTTCAAAGACTTTAATTGAAGATTTGAGGGTCGAGTTGATGTCGGAATTTTGTGAAATTTGTATGGTTGGACTCGTGGTTGGATGGGCGTTCATATTGTGTAACTTTTTTTGGCCTTTCGAGTTCCGTGACGTGGGGCCCACAGGCAATTTTTGAGTTAAATTTTGGATTTTATTGGAAAAATTAGTATTTCCTTATGGAATTAATTACAATAATTGGTATTGAGTAAATCAAATTAATTGTGGCTAGATACGAGGCTTTCGGAGACAAATTCTTATGGCAAGGGCATAGTGGAATAAAGAATTACACGATTTGAGGTAAGTAATAATTCTAAATTTGGTCCTGAGGGTATGAAACCCCGGATTATGTGTTATGTGATTGGTTTTAAGGTGACGCATATGCTAGGTGACGGGTGTGTGGGCGTGCACCGCAGGAATTATGACTTAGTCAATTCCATGGATCTGTGTAGTTGAATAAATTGTTGTTACCGTACATTTTTCCACGTATTAGGGAAATTGAACTATAAATCATGTTTAAACCATGTGTTGACACGGTTGGGACCCACAAAGGTCGTGTACGTGTTGAATTATCTGTTAAATTACTATTTTGTACTTAGTCACGATTTTACTTGCATATTATATCTCAGTCTCTCTTGTTCATTATTGATGCATCATATCACTGTTGTTGGGCTGCTTATCATGATTTCTGTGAGCCCAAGAGACTGGAGAGGTTGATGACTGATTGAGGCCGAGGGCCTAAATGTGAGGATTTTTAGGGGATCGGGCTGCACGCTGCAGCATGTTTGATTGATTTATGCCATGATTGGCTTGTTATAGCGCTTGGGCTGAAGGAGCCCCTCCGGAGTCTGTACACACCCCCAGTGAGTGCAGGTACCTACTGAGTGCGAGTGCCGAGTGCTGAGTGATTGAGAGGAATGAGTGACTGTGAGGAATGAGTGACTGTGAGGTTGGAGTGAATGGGAGGACTAAGTGACTGTTACTTTGAGAGGATGCATTGATTTCATTATTGCTGCATTTCAGCGGTCATATATCACTGTTTTGGAAATTTCTAAAAGACATTATCTTCTGTTTCAGTCGAATGATATGAAATTACTGTGGAGTTTTAAATGTTGAACTTGAAAGCATGCCTATCTTCTTATGTTGGAAATTATTGTATTTGGACTTAGCTGTGAAGCTCGTCACTACCTTCAGTTCTTATTTATTATTGTTACTTCCTGAGTTGGTTGTACTCATACTACACCCTGCACTTCGTGTGCAGATCCAGGTGATCTCGGACACAGTGGGTGTTGATTCTTTCACACATTTGTTTTTTCGGAGATTCAAAGGTAGCTGCCATGTTTCGCAGACCTTGTCTCTCCTTCCCTATCCTTTTATTTATTGTATTTGGTCTCGTATTATTATAGACCGTGTTGTCCAGACTTGTAATGTATAGATGCTCATGTACTCAGTGACACCGGATTTTGGGAATACATATTTTACCTAGTATTTATGGGATTTTCTCTTAAACTTAATTATTATGTTTTTCGTATTTAAAAGAAATTGTGGGTTATTGAAGATGCCGACTTGCCTAATATTGAGATAGGCGCCATCACGACGGATGAAGTTTCGGGTCGTGACAATTATGAAGTGGTAATGTATTGCCAATACGGAGGATTCTTATGAATTTGATTTCATTAAACCTTCCAACATATTTTAATAAGAATTTAATAGATAAAATTTTATTAATTTTAAATCTTAAATATTAAAAATTAGCAAAGAAGGTATTGTAGTCCAAAAAATAGGTTATTGCAGTTATGTCCTTTCCCTGTGAGTTCTTCCGCTTGATATTTTAGGGCTATTTTGGTATATTAATATTGTATTTATGCTTTTATAATAATATAGGCTCTCATTTTTCTAAATGGATTTGGACAATATAATACATTTTTAAATTAACTTAGTAATAGGATATTATAATACGTTTTCGAATTAAATTAGTAATAGGAATGTTTAAGAAGTATATCCTAAGAGTAATAGGATTACATGACTAAAGATATTTACTTGTTTAATTTTATATGAATTAGACCGCCCGAAAGTAATTATACTAATAGAATTCCTAAAGGTAATCATGTAGGATTCCTAATGTGTAGTATTATGTGCTAAAATTAATAGGATTATAAGTCTAATATCTACAATTCCGGTTATGTCCTTTTATTATGAGTTATTATTCTTAATATTATAAGATTATTTTTGTAAACCGACATTGTATTCATGCTTTTATAATAATATAGAAGATATAAATATAGATATAGATATAGATACATATAGATATATTAAAGATACACTTTTGCTGTTTGACTTTGAAGATAAGTGGGAACCGGGTTCAATTATTCATCTCTCTTTGACATGGCTCAGCTATGTTTTCTTTAGGATGAGCTTGTGGAGGGAACGCTTAAAAGTAGTTTATATACCCTCCTGGCCTCTTTCCTCTAAACTCGTGACTTGACACGGTTGTGAAAAAGTAAAGTCTATTTTTTAAAATATCATAAATTTCCAGAAAAAAGGTTATCTTGAAGACATCCAGATATTTCTAAAGTTTTATTGAAAGATAAGGTTAATTATATTTTTTCATGTGTGTAGAACAACATCTAGAACGATCATATATCACGAGTCATAAAGAAGAGCAGATAATTAATCTGAAAGAAATTAAAATGTGGAAGATAGCTTATATCATGGTTTGGCTACTAGAACAAAAGTTACATAGAAAACATGGAACATATAGACAACTACATAGTACTCCCTCCGTTTCAATTTATATGAAATCATTTAATTGGGCACGAAGTTTAAGAAAAGAGAGAAGACTTTTGAACTTGTGGTATAAAATGAGGCACATATATTTTGTGTGGCTATAAATCATTGCATAAAGGTAAATTGTTTCCAAATAAAGAAAGAGGTCATTCTTTTTGGCACAGTCTAAAAAGGAAATAAGTTCATATGAGGGAGTAGTACATATATATATATATATATATATTATATACAATCAGAAGACCCTTCCTTCCAAATAAAACAAAACACGACAACACAAAAGCAGCTAGCAACAACAAAACAAGATACAGATCATGAGGCAAAATATATAGAAGCCTAAGAAAAACAATTAGAAGCCTATGAGATCCTAAAACCCCATTTGGAAGCATATTGGACGAACCCACTAATCTCATCTTCGTTAATATATCCATCACCATTTTTATCTGCAAAACGAAGGGCTTTTCCAGCTTTCCAACGTCAAAAATGCAAACCCATCTCTTTAAAAGCTAACCTGAGTTCTTGCTTACTAAGTTTACCATCTCTATTCTTATCATATTTTTTGAGCATACCTTTCACTTGTTCTTCTGTTAGTGGGTAACTCACACCTTTAGAAGGGATGAACCAAGGCATTTTTTTCTCTCTTCTTTGGTATACTTTTTCTTTGTCTCCTTAGGAATATAAGGAAAGTGGTGGATAGATTCCGTGATAAGTCATTTTCTATGCGACTGTTTTTGCCCGGATAAAGATTAGGAATTTATTCTTTCTTTAACCGTTTCCTTCTTCCTTTAACTAATTATTAGGATGAATGTGTATTAATGCAAACTATGTTAGGGTAAAAAGTAACTAAATAATCTTAATTAAATATCTAATAATTCTCTTTTCCTTAGATGCTTTTAAACTTTTGAAGATCTTTCATTATCTTTGAACCCTTGTCCTTCACGCTGAATTTGATCAAAAAGTTGAAGTAAGAAGAGGAATATAAATATATTAGACTATTAGAGATCAATAAAGCAGGCTTGTTACCACATTAAAATAAACATGCCTAAAGTTAATTTAATTAATTTCTTGAAACCTTTTATTGGGAAATATCGATGACTCGATAATTCTACTAAAGTAATGGCATTACCTAGAGATTTAAAATGAATAAATTTGCAAGTCAATCCATTTGATTGAAAAATTAACTTTATGGGCGATATGGGTTGTCGTAGAATGGTAAGTACTCATTCATCCTTAATTAAAGGCTATAACTTGAGTCCTAAATATGAAGTTACGCATCACTTTATTCCTTCCTGTCGAACTTTTCGACGCGAATTAGGATATAATTGAACTCCAAGGCGGATACCATATAGGAGGTTGGTGTTATGAATCAAAGCATCTGACGAATAATTAAGATGGGGGCATCTCAAAGGCGAGACTATTACAACTTTTGATTTAGGGTCCCAAAATTTTTGAAGTCCAAAAAGGTTTTAACAGTAGATTTTATTATTTTATTTTTGTTTGACAATATTAAAGTTTGTAAAAAAAGAAAAGAAAGTAAAAAATCTTTACACAAATAGAAAGAAAGGAGATTGCTTACTTTTTAAAAGTGAAAATATTTTAAAACTTTGAACTAATTTAACTACTCAAATTTTCGTATTACTAAATAATATTTTTTATAATAAGATCTAAGGTAATATATTGCAAATACATAATTAATATCTTATTAACTTAATTTTACAAAATCATACCAATATTATGTCTTGTAATACTACAATATAAACAACCAATAAATTTTATCAAAAACATTAAGGCCCATTATTAAAAGTTTGGCCTTAAGCTATATGTCACTAACTTATAGAAGGCTTGAGAAATATCCCCACAAATGTTACATAGTTATTTAAAACGCAACAAAAAAGCCATAACAAGAGCAACACTAGAGAATATCTTTCACGACCCAAATTCACCTATAGGTCGTGATGGTGTCCAATAATATCCCCGCTAGACAAGCCAACTAATTATTTAAACATATATTCATTTGTTTAAAAATTATCCGAGTAATAAAACTCGGAGTACTTGCAAAAATTAAGACAATGTGAGAAATAAGATAAATTAAAACCTAAGTAAAATAATTAAATCCAAAAATTCTACTAGTGTGTGCCAAGACCTTGTGTCACGAGTATATGAGCATCTAGTAGATTATACAAAATGCCACGACCCAAAATTCCACCACAGGCGTCGCGATGACACTTAGTCTCTAAGATTAGGTGAGCCGATTTTAATAACAATTCAAGCCGTTTTTTAAAAAACATATAATTTAATACAACCTCTCAAAACTAGTAATACCGAGCCACGAACTCTAACTGAATACATAGAATGATCTCGAGAATCGAATATACAATACTGTTCGATTAAGAAATTAACAGTATAATAAAAATCGAAAGACTCCAAGGGACTGCGACGACCAAGAAACTCTACCTTAAGTCCTTTCGATCACACTCTAACTTTGTCCGAGTCTGATATCTCCAATACCTGGCTCGGCACAAAAATGTGCAGAAGTGTAGTATGAGTACACCACAGTTGGTACCTAGTAAGTATCAAGACTAACCTCATTGGGGTAGTGACGAGGTACAGTCAAGACACTCACTAGTCTAATAACCTGTGCAATATAGTATACAAAAATAATAGGAAAGAAATAACAATGATGGCAACACTAATCAATCAGTAATATACACACCAAGACAACACCATTAACATTGCTCAACAAATAATGAATACAAGTACCCCCAATTAATCAAGTCCTTCAAATATCAATCTTTCGCCTATATGCTTTTCAAATAATCTTCAGGATATAATATTTTACAATAAATATATTTCGAATACAGTCCATTCAAATATATATCTTTCAAATATAATTCTTTTAAATAAATCTCTTTGAAATAAGTCCTTCAAATAAATATCTTCAAATATAATTCTTTTAAATAAATCTCTTTCAAATATAATTCCTTCAAATAAATATCTTCAAATATAATTCTTTAAAATAAATCTCTTTCAAATATAATTCCTTCAAATAAATATCTCCCGAATATAATTCCTTCAAGTAAAAGTTACCATGTGACACCTCATTTATCTTTCCTGGTGTAAGAAATATATTCAATATATCACATCAATAGCACGGCAATACCTTCATGCATTTGTCTCATTCTCACCCAATGTATATATGTAAATCAAATCAATTGGCACAGCAACACCTTTTGTGCATTTATCTTTTTCTCACCGTGCATATATATAACATTACCAACTAGGTGGGAGAAATGCCAATAACAATAAAAAAAAAAAGTAAAGTGGGAGGCACACAGTCAGCAACCACAACTACAAGTCACACAGAAAACATAAGTGCACAATAACAGCTCAAGATAAAGGCATGAATGTATACACAACAAGAAGATATCACAATATAACGTATGTCTCTCGTCCTCGCCTGCACGGAAACACCCTTCGTGCCATGACCATATGATAATATAAAAATAATTGCACGACATCACCCTTCGTACTCTTACTCTCATCCTCACCTAATAATGTAAATAAAATGGCTCGGCATCACCCTTCGTACTTTACACTCTCAATGGCAAGGCATCACCCTTCGTGCTTTACACTCTCAAATGGTACGGCATTACCCTTCGTGCTTTACACTCTCCCTCATATGATAATATAATTCAAATGGCACGACATCACCCTTCATGCTTTACACTCTCAAATGGCACGACATCACCCTTCGTGCTTTACACTCTTCCTTACCAAGTACATGTATATCATTAACAAGCAAGGTAGGAAGCATAAATAACATCAAGGAGAGTGTTTAAACCACAACACAATACAACAATTCATATCACAATTTGCCACTGAGCACAGCCAAATTTCCAATATGTAGTAGAATCAATAACTTTCTCAACAAATAGCCCAAGGCTCCACACAACGTATATAAAACCTCAAAACAATCAATAGAGGTGAAAAATACTCAGTATAGGGCAACACCTTCATTAATCCAAATTCTTGATAATTATATTAACTCTTCAATTTAAACTTATTTAATAAATATTTGCAGATAAGGATTCCATCATGAATTTAATTCCAAGAAAAATATCATATCAACAAACACACAGAATTCATATAAAAATCCAAGTGAAAATTACACCAAATTATTATATAAAATATAAACTTGACAAATAAGGAATGAGGCGTGACAATTCAAGAATTTACTAAATGCCAACAATTATCTAATTTAATACATAAAAATGCCTAAAACTTTAAACCAATAAATTTGCACATATAAGCCCAAGTACGTACTCGTCACCTCGCGTACACGGATTCTAATCACACAATTTTCACATAAGACTCAATGCCTAAGGGGTAATTCTCCCACTGAAAGTTAGGCAAGATACTTACCCTTTTGAAGTTATGCCGATATTTCAAAATCGCCTTCTTGCTTGAATTGACCTCCGGACAGCTCAAATCTATCCAAATTAATTGTATAAATTCATTAAAATTTTTCGGAAACGATTCCGGATAATAAAACACCAACTTAAAATTTTATTCTAAAAAGTCAACACGGGGCCCGCCCCTCGGAACTCGACAGAATTTTTACGAAATCCGAACACCCATTCCGATACAAGTTCAACCGTACCAAAATTATCAAATTTCGATAACGGATCGCCCTTTAAATCTTAAATTGAAGTCTATAGGATTTCTACTATTTTCAACACAATTCACTAATTTAGTGATAAAAACAATAATAGTTTCATGTAATTTAACTAAAATCAAATTAGGAATTCTTACCCCCAATTATTTTCTTGAAAAAATCTGGAAAATCGCCTCACCCGAGCTTCCTTGGTCCAAAAGTGGAAGAATGAGATGAATTTTGGACTTTATTCGGCTGCCCAGGGGTTTGTTCTTCGCGTTCGCGACCCTTCCTCGCATTCGCGATGAACAAATTCTCCAACAACCATTTTCAAACTCTTCTCAGATAGCCTCTAGTATAATGGTCATAACCTTTTGTACAAAACTCCAAATGATGAATGGTTTAACTTTCTAAAACCTAGACTCCAAGGATTATAACTTTTAATTGTTGCTCATCTCCCCTTTCCTTATAGATTGCGAGATATAAGCTTCCAAAGTCATCCCTATGCAACAGAGATGGCCTGTAGTGTATACACTATAACTTTTTGTACACAACTCTAAATGACAAATGGTTTACTTTTATGAAAACTAGACATAAAGGGCTACAACTTTCATTTTTGGATCATCTCTGAATTTCTTATAGATTGCGAGATATGATCCTCCAAAATCAGACTAGTGCAACAGAGATTTCCTTCTTTGCGAACGCGAGAGTCTCTTCGTGAACGCGACGAACAAAATCCTAGAAGCCAAATCCTTCTTCGCGAACTCGAGAGGCTCCTCGCGAACGCGAAGAACAAGACCAGATATCAGAAAATCAGCATCCAAAGTAGCCCAGAATGATCCGAAACACACCTGCAACACACATGAGGCCCCCGGGACCCCAACCAAATATACCAACAAGTCCTAAAACATCATACGAACTTAGTCGAGGCCTCAAATCACATCAAACTTCGCTAAAAACGCGATTCACACCCTAATTCAAGCCTAATGAAACTAAGAAATTCCAACTTCTACATTCGATCCCGAAACATATCAAATCAAGTCTGATTGACCTCAAATTTTGCACACAAGTCATAAATGGCATAACGGAGCTATTCCAATTTCCATAATCGTATTTCGATCCCGATATCAAAAAGTCAACTCCCCAATCAAACTTCTAAACTTAACTTCCTATTTTCTTGATTTCAAGCCTAATCAATTACGAACTTCCAAATAAATGTCCGGATATACTCCTAAGTCCAAAATCACCATACGAAGCTATTGACATCATCAAAATTCCATTCCGGAGTCGTTTCCTCAAAAGTCAAACTCCGGTTAAAGTTTAGAAATTCAATCTTTATAAAATCAAACCTTTTATTTTATTTTAGATTTTTCAAAACCTAACGAAAAATGTGCCTATGCACCTCGAAATAAATTTAAATTTTGTACATAAGTCATAAATATTTTTACGAAGCTGATCGAACTCTCAGAATCCAAATCGGGACCTGGTACCAACAAAAATCCAATTATGGCCAAATTTAAGAATTCTTTAAACATTTAAATTTTTAGTTTCCATCAAATGGCGATAATTCCAGGTAGGGACTTCCAAATTTGATTTCGGGCATAGGCCCAAGTCCCAAATCACGATACAGACCCACCGGAATCGTCAAAACACTGATTCGAATTTGTTTACTCAAAACATTGACCGAAGTCAACTAAAATGAGTTTTAAAGGCAAAATTTCATATTTTCTTTGGTTTTTTCACATAAAAGTTTCTGGAAAAAGATACGGATTGCGCATGCAAATCAAGAAAGGTTGAATGGAGATATTCGAGGTCTCGAAATACATAAATGAAAGTTAAAAATTAAAAATGACATCGGGTCATCACACAAAATTCTAAATACTGTCTAAAATAAAAATAGACAGAATACAAATACAAGAAGAGGCACTAGTTGCTGCAGTACGGCTCAGAAAGGCAGCTGACCACTAAGCCTCTGGATAACGTGGGTGCGCTCCGATAGGTCCTCCGATAGTACCTATCTCAGGTCCTTCACAAAAAGTGCAGCAAGCATAGCTTGAGTACGTAAACAACGTGTACCTAGTAAGTATCAAGCCTAATCTCGAAGAAGTAGTGACGAGAGGTCAACTTTGACACTCACTATGGGTCAATAATATTTAATTAAACATGATTTTTGGATGAACAACAATAAGTTTCTAAACAAGCAGAAATAATTAATTCCTTACTTTCCAATAATTTCCAATTTATCAATTAACTTCACAAGCGGCAATTAAAGTATCAAGGTATCGTATAATTATTATTATTATTAGGCACGAATTCTGCCGAGGTCATACGGCCTGATCCAGAGTGTTATGTACACTGCCGAGGGATGTACGGCGCGATCCATAGATGCATCTATACTACCGAGGCATTCGACCCGCTCCACAAGAAAGGAGGACATTTTCTTATGAACCCCTGGAATGAGAAGTTATTATAATATTAACACGTAGGATGTTCAATCTGTATTAACAATTCAATAATTTACACAAAATTTCGAGTATATGAAGTTTCAGTCTTTTACTATTTCCTCAAACAATTTGCAATAAAATTCCAATAATTAAATTATATAAAAGGAGCAATTATCACAAGTAATTTATGATTTGAGTTCTAAACTACCCAGACATTAACATAATTAGTAGCTACGCAGGGACTCTCGTCACCTCGTGCGTACGTAACCCCCACAATTTGCAACAATTATTAATATGAATCATATATGGGGTAAATTCCCTTTAACAAGGTTAGGCAAGAGACTTACCTTGTCTCAAAGCTCACTTCCGATCACCATGGCGTGTAAAAATCTCAGTTCGGTGCCGAATAATCCGAAACTATCCAAATATTATATAAAATAATTAATACATGCTCAATAATTCAAAATTAGGCTATTAAATTAATTACCCAACCCAAAATGGTAAAATTCCTAATATTCACCCCGGGACCACGCTCCTGGATTCAAGAAATATTCGGAGAAAAACGTTACCCATAATCTCAAGAACTCAAATATACAATTTTCATCCAATTCTATAACCATTTTCGTGGTTAAAATCTCATTGTTTTGTAAAAACCTAGGTTTTTCATCTAAACCCTTGATTCTCAAGATTTACAGGTTATAATCTGCCCATAATCTATGTATTTAACTCAATGTGTGTAGAATTAACTTACCTTCAAGTTTCTAGTTGAAATCCTCTCTCAAAAAGCTCTAAAATCGCCCAAGAATCGAAGAAATGGGGTTAAAAATGGTGAAATACCGTTTTAAAGACATTTTGCCCAGCACTGCTTACCCCTTCTTCGCGAACGCGGTTAGTGCTTCGCGTTCGCGAAGGCAAAATTCACTGCCTTAAAATTTTAGCCTTCGCGAATGCGACAGGGGTCTCGTGAGCGCGAAGCCTTAATGGCCTGCCCTTCGCGAACGCGTGAGCTCCCCCGCAAACGCGTAGGGTTATTTCACCCCGGCCGCAGTCCTCCTTCGCGAACGCGAGTAGACCTTCGTGAACGTGTAGGACAAAACTCCTGGGCTTCGCGAACGTGTCACTCTCCACGCGAACGCGAAGGGAAATTGCCCAGTTCCCACTCTTCCTTCTCCGTGAATGCGAGAGTCCTTCCGCGCTCGCAAAGAAGGAAACAATAACTGGAAATTCTAGTTTTTCCAACTTAGCTCCGGGTGGTTCAAAACTCACCCGAGCCCCCCGGTTCCCCGTCCAAATGTGCCAACAAATTTGAAAATATAACACGGACTTGCTCGAATTCTCGAAATACGTAAATCAACAACGAAACTAAGAATCGCACTCCAAAACTGAATTGGATCAAAATATGAACTTCAACTTTCTAAATTCCTCCAAACATGCCGAATCATACTTATACTACCCGGAATGACACAAAATTTTGCGCGCAAGTCTTAAATCACCATACGGGACTATTCCCAGGCTCTGAATTCCAAACGGAATTCAATTACTCCAAAACCTACTCCAAACCAAATTTAAAGAACCTTAAACCTTTAAATAGTTGAGTTTTCACTATTAAGCGCCGAAGCGCTCGCGGGTTGTCCAAAACCCGATTAGAACATACGCCCAAGTCCAAAATCATCATACGAACCTATTGGAACCATCAAATCTTGATTCCGGGGTCATTTTCTCATAATGTTGACCGAAGTCAAACTTGGGCATTTAAAGCCAAACTAAGGAACCAAGTGTTCCGATTTCAACCCGAACACTTCCAAATCTCGAACCAACCATCCCCGCAAGTCATAAATTAATAAAAGCATATACGGGGAGCTTTATTTAGGGGAACACGGTTCTAAAAGTCAAAATGGCTGATTGGGTCATTACATTCTCTACCTCTTAATCAAACGTTCCTCCTCGAACGGGTTTAGAATTTTACATGGAGTGCTGAATAAGTGTGGATATCTGCTCCGCATGTCCTCCCAAGTCACTTCCTTGACTGGTTGGCCCGTCCACTGGACTTTTACTGCAGTAATCTTCTTGGACCTCAACTGGTGAACCTGTTTAATCAACAATGGCAACTCGTTCCTCTTCATAACCCAAGCTCTTATCTAGCTTAACCGTGCTGAAGTCTAACACATGCGATAGGTCGGCATGATACTTCTAGACCATAGATACATGGAAAACCGGATGAACTCCTGATAGACTGGGAGGAAAAGCAAGCTGATAAGCAACCTCCCCAACTCATCTCAACACCTCAAAGGGTCCTATAAACCTTGGGCTCAACTTGCCCTTCTTCCCAAATCTCATGATTCCCTTTATCGGCGAAACCTTAAAGAGAACTTTTTCACCCACCATAGACGATAAATCATGTGCTTTCAGATCCGCATAACTTTTCTGCCTGGACCGTGCTGTACGAAGTCGCTCCTGAATTAATTTTAACTTTTCCAAGGTATCCTTTACCAAATCAGTATCATGTAACATAGCCTCACTGGGCTCAAACCATCCTATGGGCGAACGACATCGCTGACCATATAAAGCCTCAAATGGAGCCATCTCAATGCTGGATTGGTAGCTGTTGTTATAAACAAACTCGTCCAAAGGCAAGAAACGATCCCACTAACCTCCAAAGTCAATCACACACGCCCTAAGCATATCCTCCAAAATTTGAATTGTCCGCTCCGATTACCTGTCGGTATGCGGATGAAAGGCTTTGCTGAGCTCTATGCGGGTCCCTAATTCAATCTATACTGATCTCCAGAAATGTAAAGTAAACTAAGGGCCTATATCTAATATGATGGAAATTGGCACACCGTGCAACCGAACTATCTCCTGAATATAAATCTGGGCCAACCTCTCCGAAGTATACGTAGTCACAACCGGAATAAAGTGTGCCGACTTGGTCAACCTGTCGACAATGACCCAAACTGCATCAAACTTCCGCAAGGTCCGCGGCAACCCAACTACAAAGTTTATAGTAATGCGTTCCCATTTCCACTCTGGTATAGTCATCTACTGAAGTAGGCCACCTGGCCTCTGGTGCTCATATTTAACTTGCTGGCAATTTAGACACCTAGCTACATACTTAACTATATCCTTTTTCATCCTTCGCCACCAATAATGATGCCTCATGTCACGATACATCTTCGTAGCACCTGGATGAATAGAATACCGAGAACTGTGTGCCTCCTCTAAAATCCTTTTCCTCAATCAATCCATATTAGGAACACATAAATGATCCTGGAGTCGCATAACACCATCCGCGCCAATAGTAACTTCCTTGGCACCACCCCGTAGTCATTTCTCGAAGAATCATTAAGTGTGAATCATCATACTAGGGAGCCTTGATCTGTTCAAATATTGAATACTGGGCCACAACACACGCAAGAACTCGGCTGGGCTTTGAAATATCTAGCCTCACAAGTCTGTTAGCCAAGGACTGAATATCCAAAGCTAATGGCATCTCCTCTGCTAAAATGAAACCCAAACTACCCATACTCTCCGCCTTTCTACTCAAGGTGTCTGCAACTACATTTGCTTTGCACGGATGATACATGATAGTAATATCATATTTATTTAGTAACTCAAGCCATCTGCGCTGCTTCAAATTTAGGTCCCTCTACTTGAACAAATGTTGTAAATTGCGATGATCGGTGTAAACTTCACAAGACATCCCATAAAGATAATGCTTCCAAATCTTAAGAGCGTGAACAATCGCAGCTAACTCCAAATCATGTATCGGGTAATTCTTCTCGTGGGGTTTTAGCTGACGTGAAGCATATACAATAACTCGCCCCTCCTGCATTAATACACAACCCAAACCAACATGTGAAGTGTCACAATGCATTGTATACATCCCCGAACCAGAAGGCAACACTAACGCTGGTGTTGTAGTCAATGCTGTCTTGAGCTTCTGAAAGCTCACCTCATAATCATCGGACCATCGGAACGGAGCACCCTTTTGGGTTAATTTAGTCAAAGGTGCTGCAATAGATGAAAATCCCTCCACGAACAGTTGATAATAACCTACTAAGCCTAGGAAACTCCTGATCTCAGTCGCCGATGTGGGACGATGCCAATTCTGAATTACCTTGATCTTTTTGGGAACAACTTTAATGCCCTCGCCCGATACAATATGCCCAAGAATGCTACAGAATTTAGCCAAAACTCATATTTTGAGAACTTAGCATATAGGTTTTGTTCCCGCAGTGTCTGAAGCACCACTCTCATATGCTGCTCGTGTTCTTCCTTACTGTGCGAGTAAATCAAAATATCATCAATGAAGACAATGACAAACGAATCAATATATGTCCTGAATACCTTGTTCATCAAATCCACAAATGCCGTCGGGCATTAGTTAACCCGAAAGATATCACCAGAAATTCATAATGACCATATCTAGTCCAAAAGCAGTTTTTGGAACATCCAAATCCCGAATCTTCAACTGACGATACCCGGACCTCAAGTCGATCTTAGAAAATACCCTATCACCATGCAACTGGTCAAATAGATCATCAATACGCGACAACGGGTACTTGTTTTTAATAGTGACTTTGTTCAACTGACGATAATCAATACACATTCGCAATCGTTCCATCCTTCTTTTTCACAAATAATACCGGTGCTCCCCAAGGCGATACACTTGGTCTGACGAACCCTTCGGCTAGTAACTCCTTAAGCTATTCCTTCAATTCCTTCAATTCTTTAGGAGCCATGCGATATGGTGGGATAGATATAGGCTGGGTATCTGGAGCCAAGTCAATACAAAAATCAATATCACGATCTGCTGGCATGCCTGAAAGATCTGGAGAAAATACATAGCAAAACTCCCGAAGCACAGGCACTGAATCAATAGTCGGAGTTTCCGCAGTGGTATCCCGAACATAGGCTAGATAAGCCAAACAACCATTCTCGACCATATGTCGAGCTTATAGAAAGGAAATAACTTGATTAGATGCACTGACAGACGAACCCTTCCACTCCAACCTAGGAAATTCCGGCATTGCCAAGGTAACAGTCTTAGCATGGCAATTTAGGACGGCATGATATGGGGATAGCCAGTCCATGCCCAGGATAATCTCGAAGTCGCTCATATCAAGCAGCAGAAGACCTGCTCTAGTCTTATAACCCCACAAGAGTGGACGCATAAACAGGAGTACTAAAAGACTCTCGAGAAACACCCAAGAAATGAGCGAATAGAGAGGACACATATGTATACGTAGATCCTGGATCAAATAATACGGAGGCATCTTTGCCGCAAATAGAAATAATACCTGTAATCACTGCATCTGAAGCCTTTGCATCTGGTCTGGCCGAAAAAGCATAGAACCGAGCTGGAGTGCCAACTGGCTGGCCTCCACCTCTAAGATAGCCCCTACCCACCTGCCCTCCACCGCTGGTGGTCGGACGGCTAGTGGAGCAACTGGTGCGGTAATCATAGGTTGTTGACCCTACTGCACTGGTCTACCCTGAAGCCTAGGGCAGAATCTCTGCATATGACTAGGATCCCCCCACTCGTAACAACCTCTGAACTCTCCAGAATATCTAAACCGCTTATCCCTTATAACCTGCTCTCAGCTAAGCTGACGCACACCCTCAATCCTTCGGGCTATCTCCACAACCAACTCATAAGAAGTCCTCATCTCAACCTCTCGAGCCATGGTGGCCTGAATGCTAGTATGTAAATCCGCAACAAACCTTCATACTTTCTCTGCCTCAGTAGGGAGTATCATAAGTGCATGGCAAGATAACGTAGAGAACCTCGCCTCATAATCGGTCACTGATATTTGAACTTGCTGGAGCTGCTCAAACTGGAACCGCAACTATTCCCTCTGGGCGGGCGGAATATACCTGTCCAGGAAGATACGGGTGAATCTGTCCCAAGTCATGGGAGGAGAATCTGTTGGTCTTCCAAGAAGATAAAACTTCCACCATTTACGGGCTCTGCCCTCCAGGTGAAAAGTAGCAAAGTCTACCCCATGAGACTCCAATATCATCATGTTGTGCAATCTGTCCCTGCACCGATCAATGAAATCCTGGGGATCCTCATGTCACTTACCCCCAAAGACAGGAGGATGTAGTCTAGTCCATCTGTCCAGTAGCTTATGTGGCTCGTCGGTCGCAGCTAGTCTGGGCTCAGGTATAGCTGTTGCCACTGGCTGGATGCACACTTATACAGCAGTTGCCTGCCCATGAGCTTGTGCGGTAGGGGTCTGTGCTCCCCCGCCTCCTCAGATGTGGCTGGGTCTACCAGAAATAAATCGGCCTGAGTCATAGTGTACATGAACCGCAACATATAGCCCATGACCTCCTGGAATCCCGGTGTAGACGTGAAATCCACCGGAGCTGGCTCTGCTACGGGCACCTTGCCCTGTTCCTCAATAATAGGATCATCTGCTGGACCCACTGCTGGCACAACTGGAACAACCCTGGGACGTCCTCGTCTCCTACCATGGGCTGGAGCCCTCCCTCGGCCTCTGCCTCGGCCTCTAACAACTGCGGGAGTAGCTTTTCCTTGGTCTGGAGCCTCATTAGAGCGCGTTCTCACCATCTGTGAGAGAATAAGAGAAAGATATTTAGTACTACATTATTTGCACGATAGGAGATGAAGAAAGGTAGTTTTTCTAACACCCTATAGCCTCTTGAAGATAAGTACATACGTCTCTGTACCGATCCGCAAGACTCTATTAGGTCTGCTCATAACTTGTGAGACCTACGTGAACCTAGTGCTCTGATACCATGTTGTTACGACCCAAATTTACCTATAGGTCGTGATGGTACCCAACATCCCCACTAGGCAAACCAACTAATGATTTTAACATATATTCATTTCTTTAAAAATTATCCGAGTAATAAAACTCGGAGTACTTGCAAAAATTAAGACAATGTGAGAAATAAGATAAATTACAACCCAAGTAAAATAAATTAATCCAAAAATTCTACTAGTGTGTGCCAAGACCTGGTGTCACGAGTATATGAGCATCTAGTAGATTATATAAAATTTTAAATACTGTCTGAAATAAAAATAGACAGAATACAAATACAAGAAGAGGCATTAATTGTTGCAGAATGGCTCAGAAAGGCAGCTCACCACTAAGCTTCTAGATAACGTGGGTGCGCTCCGATAGGTCCTTCGATAGTATATGTCTCAGGTCCTGCACAAAAAGTGCAGCAAGTATAGCATAAGTACGTAAACAACGTGTACCCATTAAGTATCAAGCCTAATCTCGAAGAAGTAGTGACGAGAGGTCGACTTTGACACTCACTATGGGTCAATAATATTACAATAGAAATATTTTATTAAACCTGATTTTTAGATGAACAACAATAAGTTTCTAAATAGGCAGAAATAATTAATTCCTTGCATTCCAATAATTTCCAATTTATCAATTAACTTCACAAGCGGCAATTAAAGTATCAAGGTATCGTATAATTATTATTATTAGGTATGAATTCTGTCGAGGTCGTACGGCCCGATCAGAGTTTCATGTACACTGCCGAGGGACGTGCGGCGCGATCCATAGATGCATCTATATTGCAGATGTGTCCGGCCCGCTCCACAAGAAAGGAGGATATTTTCTTATGAACCACCGGAATGAGAAGTTATTATAATATTAACACGTACGATGTTCAATCTCTATTAACAATTCAATAATTTACACAAAATTTTGAGTATATGAAGTTTCGGTCTTTTACTATTTCCTCAAACAATTTGCAATAAAATTCCAGTAATTTAATTAAATAAAAGGAGCAATTATCACAAGTAATTCATGATTTGAGTCCTAAACTACCCGTACATTAACATAATTAGTAGCTACGCAGGGACTCTCGTCACCTCGTGCGTACGTAGCCCCCATAATTCACAGCAATTATTAATATGAATCACATATGGGGTAAATTCCCTTTAACAAGGTTAGGCAAGAGACTTACCTTGTCTCAAAGCTCACTTCCGATCACGATGGCGTGTAAAAATCCCAGTTCGGTGCCGAATAATCTGAAACTATCCAAATGTTATATAAAATAATTAATACATGCTAAATAATTCAAAATTAGGCTATTAAATTAATTACCCAACCCAAAATGGTAAAATTTCTAATATTCACCCCGGGCCCACGTGCCCGGATTCCGAAAATTTTTGGAGGAAATCGTTACCCATAATCTCAAGAACTCAAAAGTACAATTTCCATCCAATTACATAACCATTTTCATGGTTAAAATATTAGTTTTTGTAAAACCTAGGCTTTTCATCTAAACCCTTGATTCCCAAGAGTTATACGTTATAATCTACCCATAATCTATGTATTTAGCTCAAAGTATGTAGAATTAATTTAACTTCAAGTTGCTAGTTGAAATCCTCTCTCAAAAGCTCTAAAATCGCCCAAGAATGGAAGAAATGGGATTAAAAATGGTGAAATCCCGTTTTTAAGACATTCTGTCCAGCACTGCTGACCCCTTCTTTGCGAACCGGTCAATGCCTCGCGTTCGCGAAGGCAAAATACACTGCCTTAAAATTTTACCCTTCGCGAACACGAAGGCTTACTGGCCTGCCCTTCGCGAACGCATAGGGTAATTTAACCCCGACCCCAGTCCTCCTTCGCGAACGCGAGTAGACCTTCGCGAACGTGTAGGCCTAAAATCCTGGGCTTCGCGAACGCGTCCCTCTCCATGCGAACATGAAGGGAAATTGCGCAGTTCCCACTTTTCCTTCTTCGCGAACGTGAGGGTCCTTCCGCGCTCGCGAAGAAGGAAACTAGAACTGGAAGTTCTAGTTTTTTCAACTTAGCTCCGGGTGATTCAAATCTCACCCGAGCCCCCCGGGACCGCTTCCAAATGAGCCAACAAGTCTGAAAACATAACACGGACTTGCTCGAACTCTCGAAACACGTAGATCAACAACGAAACTAAGAATCGCACCCCAAAACTGAATTGGATCAAAATATGAACTTCAAGTTTCTAAATTTCTCCGAACACGCCGAATCATACTTATACTATCCGAAATGACACCAATTTTGCGTGCAAGTCTTAAATCACCATACGGGATTATTCCCGGGCTCGGAATTCCAAACGGACTTCAATCACTTCAAAACCTACTCCAAATCAAATTTAAAGAACCTTAAACCTTTAAATAGTTGATTTTTCACTATTAAGCGTCGAAGCACTCCCGGGTTGTCCAAAACCCAATTCGAACATACGCCCGAGTCCAAAATCATCATACGAACCTATTGGAACCGTCAAATCTCGTTCGGGGTCGTTTTCTCAAAATGTTGACCGAAGTCAAACTTGGGCCTTTAAAGCCAAACTAAGGAACCAAGTGTTCTGATTTCAACCCGAACACTTCCAAATCCCGAACCAACCATCCCCACAAGTCATAAATTAATAAAAGCATATACTAGGAGTTTTATTTAGGGGAACGGGGTGGGAACGAGGTTCTAAAAGTCAAAATGACCGGTTGGCTCATTACAACATCTATAATAGTAAGCTTGAAAAATATTACATAGTTTGTTAAAACACACCAAACAAACTACAACAAGAACAACACTAGTGAATACCTAATTACCAAGCAATAAACGTTAGAACTCATGGGCAGTTTAATCATTAAAAACTGGGAGTTCAACTATATCGTTAATAATCAGATTCCGGTGCAAACAGAAGCAAACCAACGATGACTAATATGATTGTTATTGTCATATTTGTCTTATTCCAACTAATGGTTACTAAACGAGGAGTCTTGTCGGCGGTTACTAAATTAGGGGGAGCTGTGGTGACTGGATTAGTGGGAGTCTAGATGCACACCGAGATTGGCGTACCACATAGCTTTGGATCATTCCCGAATGCAGATGCAGGAAATTGTTCAAGCGACCAGGGTATTCCTCCCCAAAGCTTCACGTTCTTTAAAATATTCAATAATGTAACCCCGTTAAGTAGCGATAGTACAGAGGAGACATGATTCTCTTCTAATCCAGCTTCTTTAGCTGGTTGAGTCTACTTCAAATTTGTTAATTGGAAAGATCAAGTACCCGAAGCTCCGCTCCCCCCAAACAATCCACTAGACGTGACTGTTTCCTAACTAATACTGTCCGCTAGACAAACCAATTCCCGTATTCTTAACATGTTATATAAGTATTGAGAGAAACACGTACTATCCCAAACGCATTAAATATTACTAAATACGAAATAATTATCCAACTAATGAGTACTCAATTAACAAATCTCTAACTAAAATTCCATACTAAAACTAGGGATGTTCATGTTTCGGTTTGGATCGGTTTTTCTCTAAAAAGAAACTAAACCAAGTAAGTCGGTTTTTCAAATATTGGAACCTAACCAAGCCACTTAAATCGATTTTTTCGGTTATTTAACGATTTTTTCCTCAAATATGAAACGTACTCTACCAAACACATATTGCGGAGACTTATTGCCTTTTAAGCATTCCCATTCGAAAATTCTGGGCTCGATTAATTTAAATTCGCTCCATGTAGATATTGCTTGGCAAAACTTCTCAAAACTGCTTATTTATGAATTTGTTTTTTTACAAATAGTTATTCAGGAAAATACTTTTGAAGAGAAGCATTATTTTTAATATTAAATAATTATGTTTGGCTAATTTTTCTAAAAAGTATTTTTGAGTTTCTAATTTCGAAAATTACAATATTAATTAAAGTTCATTTACAATTAGCTCTACATAAATACATAAATGGTTTTAAATATATATATATATATATATATTTTCTTGAAAAATAAGTAACATTTAATAAGACAGATAAAATTAGGTCAAAGGAAATCTAACAGTGGTGACTAGCTGAAAGAAATTTGTGGTTCCTAATCGTTGCAATGTGTAACCCTAATGTTATGTTAATGAATGACCCCCTTGGACCAAAAATCAACAAATAGTTCCGGAATAAAGGCAATTCTCTTTAGAGTAAAAGTGGCGAGTATGTTTGTTATCGGCCGAAATACGCAAGCCTCATGATATCATCATACATGATATCAGATTTTATATTGAAATGAAAATCTCTTTGAGATATACTATGATTTTATGATCTATACGACTATGGCAAGAAACAAAGGGATGACATATATATAGGTGGAAAATATAAATGGGAACAAAATGCAACTACATAGATATGACCATAATAAAAATAATTTTTCGAAAAAATGTGTCTACATGAATAACATTTTTTTAATTTAAAATAATACAGTATATGCCAAAATCAAAATTGTAGTTCTAAAATATTAGTCCTATTAGTTGTTGCGGGGTACGAGCATGTAACTTGTTTTGAATTTCTCTTAATTTGGTTCGAATAAATTTCCTGGGATGCATAGGAATCTTCTTTTCAAACTACAAACATGGGAATCGTTCAAATAGCTCTTTGATTGTACATGCATATATAATGTAGATCGAAATCTCTTGATAATGTTTCAAAATAAACACTATTTGGGGGAGGAAAATTACCAAACGGCCGCACACGATTGACAAAGGGCCATGATATCCGTGCCCAATCGGATATCACGGGGTGAATCTCGGCCCGTATCGGCGAAAAATCAGTGACTAGCGAAAAGGAAGATTTTTACCTTTATTAGGGTTGTATCTAGGGTAAATCTCCCCTACTATATAAAGGGGAGTTAATTATTCATTACACACACTGTAACATGCATACCAATGCAATATACTTTTGTTCTCTCTGTTACTAAAAATCATTCAAAGTTCTTGTTTTTGTTCATAAGTTCTTCACAAGTGCAAGTTCAGAACCGAAGGCAGGTTCCTTGTTACGTCTTTAACCGAGCTTGGACTCACTATCATCATCGATTTGGCTATTTACTATATCTTTTACTCCCTCCATTCCAGTTTATGTGAACCTATTTTCTTTTTGGTCCGTTCCAAAAAGAATGATCCTTTTCTAATTTGGAAACAATTTTGCTTAAACTTATAATTCTATCCTTAATGAGAAGCTTTTATAACTACACAAATACTCTGGGCCCTTTTTGACTTGTTTAGGACCACAAATTCTAAAAGTCTTTATTTTTTCTTAAACTCCGTGTCCAATCAAATATGTTCACATAAATTAGAACAGAGGGATTATTTGCTTTATCTAACGTCATTAATTACTTGTATTGAATTAGTCCACATATCCTTAAAACCGCGTATAAATTCAATTGTTATCTATTTTCAAGGGTAAACAGTTTGGCACCCACCGTGGGGCTAAGGATAATAGTGGTAATTTGATAAAAATTCTCATAACACACTATGTTTTACGCTTATTCTTTGAGATTTTAATTTCAGGTCAAATTTAGAATGTCAAACTCTCAATCTGCTCACTTGAACGTTAATGCTGAATCTGGCCCCCCATGGTGAAAACAACAACATAGTACTCAACAATGAGGTTCCCCTTGTTGACCCCAACGGAGTCCCGGTTGAGGACCTAATCGACGCCAACTCACATGCGGCCATCAATGCAAACCTGCCGACCGATCCCGAGAATAGTGTTCGTGGAGGAGGCCGATCAATAACCTGGGGTACGCATGACGGTGAAGGCGATAAGATTAATTTGCGGTGATTTTTGAAATGTTATAAGCTCAACAGGCGGTGATAGCCCAGCTATAGAACCAAAGCCGCACCCTTAGCAGAGTTGAGTCTGAACCATCCCGGGAAAATACCCGAAGGAATGAACAAACCATGGAAAGGCCGGGCAAAGTTGAACCCAAGACCAACCCTAAAATAATAAAGATTCTTGAGGAACTGACAAAGTGGGTGGAATCGGGGGGAAAAGAAGATTGAAGTAAATGACAAAAAAATGGAGACTTATAACTCCAGAGTTGATAAAATCCCAGGAGCACCCCTGATATTGAAAGGCCTGGATTCCAAGAAATTTGTCCAAAATCCTTCCCCCCCGAGTGTGGCACCGAAACCAATCCCGAAGAAGTTCTGTATGCCTGAAATTCCAAAGTATAATGGAACCAAAGATCCAAATGAACAGGTGACCTCCTACACGTGTGCCATCAAGGGAAATGACTTAGAAGATGATGAAATCGAGTCAGTTTTGCTGAAAAAGTTAGGAGAAACCACGTCGAAAGGAGAAATGATATGGTATCATAATTTGCGAAGAGTTTAGGCAGCTTAGCATACTAACAGGTAGGAGAGAGACCTTTAGCCTTGGATGTTCAGGCCTCGGCCAACCAGTTTGTCAAATTGGACATTTCCTAGTCGAACCGAGTTTTGGCTTGTGTGGTTTCTTAGTCTTTTCTTTATGATCGTATCAGAGAACGTCAATATGATGACCCCCATCTGCTTTTCCTTAAGGACACGGTTCAACATGGTGATGCCAAGGAAGTCACCATTAGGGATGACGGTGTATTACGGATGTAGGGCAGGCTATGTGTGCCTAATGTAGATGGTTTGCGTGAGTTGATTCTCCAGGAGGCTCACAGTTCGTAGTACTCCATTTATCCTGGTGCCGTGAAGATGTATCGGGATTTGAGGCAGCACTATTTGTGGATGTGAATGAAGAAAGATATAGTGGGGTTTGTAGCTCGGTGTTTTAATTTTCAACAGGTAAAGTATGAGCATCAGAGACCGGGTGGATTACTTCAGAGGTTAGAAATTATGGATTGAAAGTGGGAGCGTATCACCATGGACTTCGTAGTTAGACTCCCACGGACATTGATAAAGTTTGATGATGTTTGGATTATTGTAGATCGGTTGACCAAGTCCACGCATTTCATTCAAGTTGGTACTACTTATTCTTCGGAGCGGTTGACTGAGATTTATATCCGCTAGATTGTTCGCCTTCATGGTGTGCCAGTGCCCATCATTTCGGCTCGGGGAACGCAGCTTACATCACAATTTTGGAGAGCAGTGCAGCGAGAATTAGGTACTCATGTTTAGTTGAGTACAACATTTCACCCACAGACGGACGGACAGTCCGAGTGCACTACTCAGATATTGGAGGATATGCTATGTGCTTGTGTCATTGATTTTGGGGGTTCTTGGGATCAGTTTCTGCCAATCGCGGAGTTTTCTTATAATAACAGCTACCAATCGAGCATTTAGATGGCTCCGTATGAGGCTTTATATGAGAGACAGTGTCGGTCTCCAGTGGGTTGGTTTGAGCTGGGTGAGTCTAGGCTATTGGGTACTGATTTGGTGCAGGATGCTTTGGAAAAGGTTAAATTGATTCAGGATCGACTTCGCACGGTGTAGTCTAGACAGAAGAGTTATGCTGACTGGAAGGTCCATGATGTTGCTTACATAGTTGGGGAGAAAGTTCTGCTCAAGGTTTCACCCATGAAAGGTGTGTTGAGATTCGGGAAGAAGTGCAAGTTGAGTCCTAGGTATACTGGGCCTTTTGAAATACTTAAGAAGATTGGAGAGGTGGCTTATGAACTTGCGTTGCCGCCTATTCTATCGGATGTTCATCCAGTGTTTCATGTATCGATGCTCCGTTTAAAAGCTAACCTGAGTTCTTGGTTGCTAAGTTTACCATCTCTATTCTTATCATATTTCTTGAGTATACCCTTCACTTGCTCTGTACGAATGACCCAAGACATTTTTTCTTCTTTTTTTGTATACTGTATCTTTTTGTTCCTGTGGTTAATTATTTGTGAATAATTTTTCAACAAGGGGCGCTTCCTATATAAAACGGCCAACTTAGAGTTTATGATGAGTCATTTTATGTTCTAAGAATATTGATTTAGTTGGAAAAAGATAAAGAATTTGTTCCTTCTTCAATTGTTTTTTTAATTATCTTTAAGGACATTCTTATTAGTGTTGAATTTATTGTACTTTTGAAATGATGAGTTTAGTGTAATACTCTCTCCGCTTCAATTTATGTGAACTTATTTGATTGGACACGAAATTTAAGAAAAAAGAGAGGACTTTTAAACTGGTTGTGTAAAATAAGGTACATATATTTTATGTGCCTATAAATCATTATATAAAGGTAAATTATTTTCAAATATGCAAAATGATCATTCTTTTTGGTACGGACTAAAAAGGAAATAGGTTCACATAAATTAAAAGGGATACAACATTTGTTAAACTTTTAGTGATTTTTGCATATATATTGTAATGCCCCGGCCGGTCGTTTTGAGTATTACAACTTCGTTCTCCCATTTACTGCTCAACTTATGCTTTGCAGTTGTTATGTGACTTGCCGGGGTGATTGGTTCGTTTCCGATGAGGTTTTGGAATGAATTGTAACACTTAGTTCCAAGATTTAAAGTTTAAGTTAAAATAGTGACCGGATGTCGACTTATATGTAAACGACCCCGGAATAGAGTTTTGATGATTTCAATAGCTCCGTATGGTGATTTTGGACTTAGGATCGTGTCCGAAAAATTATTTGGAAGCCCGTAGTTAAATTAGGCTTGAAATGGCTAAAATAGAAATTTAAGTTTGGAAGTTTGACCGGGGAGTTGACTTTTTGATATTGCGGTCGAAATCTGATTCTGGAAATTGGAATAGGTCTGTTATGTCATTTATGACTTGTATGCAAAATGTGAGGTCAATCGGACTTGAATTGATAGGTTTCGGCATTCAATGTAGAAGTTGGAATTTCTTAGTTTCATTAAGCTTGAATTGGGATATGATTCGTGTTTTTAGCTTTGTTTGATATGATTTGAGGCTTCGACTAAGTTCGTATGATATTTTAGGACTTGTTGGTATATTTGGTTGAGGTTCTGGGGGCCTTAGGTGAGTTTCAGATGGTTAACAGATTGAAATATGGACTTAAACAGCTACTGCAAATTTTGGCCTTCTGGTGTAACCGCTTCTGCGGAATTTAGCTCGCAGGTGCGAGCTCGCAGAAGCGAGCTTGGTTGCGCAAAAGCGGAGGCAAAGGGAGCTGGGCAAGACTGCAGAATCGAACATCTCCTTTGCAGAAGCGGACTCTTGTCCGCAGAAGCGAAGCAGGCACAGGAGCGGCGGCATGTCCGCAAAAGTGGGACCGCATATGCGGTTAGTTTTTCCGCAGACGCGAAACACCTGGACAGATTACAAAACAGAGGGGTTCCGACATTTTTGTCATTTTGGACATTTTCAACACGGTTTTGGGGCCATTTGTAGAGAGAATTCACGGGAAAACTTGAGGTAAGTCACTTGTGATCATTGTTAGTCAATAATATTGGATTATCATTGAGTATTTCGACTAGATTATGTGTTTTTGAGGTGAAATTAGAGGATTTAGGCATAGAGATTTCAAAATAAGAATTTAAGATTTGGAGGTCGAGTTGATGTCGGAATTTGGTAAAATTGGTATGGTTGGAATCGTGTTTGAAAGGGCATTCATGTTTTGTAACTTTTGTCGGGTTCCGAAACGTGGGCCCCACAGACGATTTTTGGGTGCAATTTCAGATTTTATTGGAAAATTAATATTTTCATATGGAATCAATTCCTATAACTTGTATTGACAGAATCAAACTATTTATGACTAGATTCGAGGCGTTTGGAGACCGATTCGCGAGGCAAAGGCATAGCAGAATAAAGAATTTCGTTGTTTGAGGTAAGTAACAGTTCTAAATCTGGTTCTGAGTGTATGAAACTCTGAATTTTGTGTTATGTGGTCGGTTTTGAGGTGACGCACATGCTAGGTGATGGGCGTGTGGGCGTGCACCGTAGGAATCGTGACTTAGTCAAATTTCATGGAACTGTGTAGTTGAATAATCTGTGGTTATCTGTACATTCTCCATGTAGTAGAGAAATTGAACCACAAATCATGTTTAGATTATATGTTGGAACTGTAGGGACCCACAAAGGTCATGTACATGTTAAATTATCTGCTAAATTGTTATTTTGTACTCAGTCACAATTTACTTATTTATTTTATCTCAGTTTCTATTATTCATTATTAATGCATCATATCATTGTTGTTTGAGCTGATTATCATGATTATTGAGAGCCCAATTTCCCCCACCGTGTGACATCGTGACGACACCTAGTCTCTACAACTAGGTAAGCCTAATATTTTGCGGAATATTGAAATAAAAATATAAATTGAACCAATTATTCAAAAATACACAACAAATCCCAAAACCTGGAACATCGTGAATCACAAACTACAAAAGGAAAAATCTAGTATCTCTATATATCAGAATCTAACAAAGAAAAAAACAGAAGATAATGGACATGAGAAAGAGTAGAAGGAGACTCCGAGGTTTGCGGACGCGGCAGATATACCTTGAAGTCTCCAAAGCTGTCCCGACTCACTGATAGTGCGACTGATAAGGTGCACCTGGATCTGCACAGGAAAAACATGTGTAGAGAGTAGCATAAGTACACCACAATCGGCCCCCAGTAAGTGCCAAGCCTAACCTCGGCCGAGTAGTGATGAGGTCAGGTCAAGGCCCTACTGGTAATTATATAATAAAACAATATAGAGTGTAATACCACAATAAATTAAAGGCTGAAATTTAACAACAATGAAATCATAGAAGGTAACAGCTTAGTACACAGAAACACAACAGGGGATCTCCCGAGATACCGTCTCGTAGTCCCAAACGTAAATGTGTAGGGGGATCTCCCGGAATACCGTTCCGTAGTCCAAAAGTAAATATGCAGGGGGATCTCCCGGAATACCGTTCCGTAATCCCAAAGTAAATGTGCAAGGGGATCTCCCGGAATACCGTTCAGTAGTCCCAAAGTAAATATGCAAGACAAGGGGATCTCCCGGAATACCGTTCCATAGTCCCAAAGTAAATATGCAGTACATGGGAATCTCCTGGAATACCGTTCCGTAGTCCCAAAGTAAATATGCAGCGCGAATGATAGAAATACAACTACATCACGAAGTTTTTACAATTTAGACTAAGTACCAGTCAGGGAAGAAGCAGGAAATTCACTAAGCATGCTGCACATAATTCACATAAACAATTAAGACACGTAGACATATTGTATTAGACTAAACATGATAGCTACACATATTGGAATAACTCAATTAAGAATGAGAATAGATTAGTACTCATTAAAATGTTATAACTCAAAATAATAGGAAAACATGTTGCTGCTCGGTAAGAAAATCGGGTTTTACCACAACTAGCCCGTGTACGTACTGGTCACCTCACGTACACGGCGCTCATATAACACAATGGCTCCAAATCTTAAGGGGATTTCCTCCACACAAAGTTAGGCAAGCCACTTACCTCGAACCAAGCTCAATCAATCGGTCACAATGCCTTTCCCACGAATATTCGACTCTGAATGGCCCAAATCTAGCCAAAAGCAATTACATATCATAAATACAACAATAATAGACTCATCTAATTAATGAAATCAACACTTTAAAAAAAATCCCGAAATTAACTCAAACATTTCTCGTGGGGCCCACATCTCATAATCGGGTAAAAGTTACAAAATAGGAACGCCCATTCCACCACGAGTCTAACCATACCAAAATTACTAAATTTCGATACCAAATGGTCCTCCAAATCCACAAATCAAACTTCCAAATCCCTAGCCTCCAAATTCCAATTTCCACCTTAAATACACACTAACTAGGTGGGAAAATACATGGCAAGGCAAGATTATTGATAAAAAATAAGCAGAAGGGACTTCCCTCAAGAAATGCCTCGAAAATGCTCTCAAACATCGCCCTAAACCGAGTTTGCAAAGTCAAAAATGACAAAAATTTTCGAAGCCCTTCGATTTTAACCACTGCCGAGGTATTTTCGCACCTTCAGAACTTGGGCTCGCACCTGCGGGTGCGCTTGTTCAAATATTGTTCGCATCTGCGCAATTCACTTGCCCCCCTCTGCCTTCGCACCTGCGATGAAAGGGTCGCATCAGCGCGTGCGCGCCTGCGGAATTCCCTTCCGCTTTTGCAAACCTTGCGCACCTGCGAAGACCCCTAACGCATTTGCTACCATCGCAGATGCGGAAAACACCTCGTACCTGCGACCCCTGGCACTCCTACATTTTCCCTCTTCTGCGCCAATTTGCTCGCACCTGCGGGAAGACTTGCGCAGGTGCCATTACAGCAGAACTAGCAAAAACACCAAATTTTCCTAAGTCCAATTTCATTCTATTAGGCAGCCGAAACACACCCGAGGCCCCCAGGACCTCAACCAATCCTACCAAGCAATCCTATAACACCATACGAACTTAGCGGAGCCTTCAAACCACATCGAACAACAACAAAAATCATGATTAAGCACGGATTCAAGCCTAAGAACTTAGAATTTTCTAAATTCTACAAACGATGCCGAACCACGTCAAATCTAGTCCGAATTACCTCAAATTTTACACATATGTCACAAATAACACTATGAACCTACAGCCACTTCTGGAAATCTATTCCGAGCTCGATATAAAAATTTCCACTATCGGCCGAAATCGCCGAAAAATCTAACTTTCGCTAATTCAAGCTTAAATCTACTACAGACCTCCAAAACACATTCTGTATTCGCTCCTAAGCTCATATAGTTCCAACTACGAAATTTCATTCCAGATCCGTCTTCACATAGTTCCAACTACGATCCAAATTCTAAGACTTGAGCTCTTATTTAGAGACTAAGTGTCCCAAAACACTCCGAAACACAAAACTAATCATCCCGGCAAGTCACAATAGCAGAAATAGATATGGGGAAAGCAGCTAATAGGGGTTCGGGGCTCTAACTCTCAAAACGACCAGCCAGGTCGTTCCATCCTCCCCATCTTAAAACAATCATTCCTCCTCGAACGAGCATAGAGACATACCTGAAGTGGTGAAAAGATGAGGATAACGGCTGCGCATATCCTGCTCGGTCTCCCAAGTCGCCTCCTCCATAGGCTGTCCCCTCCAATGAACCTTCATGGAAGCAATGTTCTTTGATCTTAGCCTTCTGACCTGCTTGTCTAAAATAGCCACTGGCTCCTCAACATAGGATAGATCCTTGTCCAATTGAACTGAGCTGAAATCCAACACATGGGATGGATCGCCGTAATACTTTCGGAGCATAGAAACATGGAATACCGGATGAACTCCTGCTAGACTAGGAGGCAAGGCAAGCTCATAAGCAACCTCCCCAACTCGACACAACAGCTCAAATAGACCAATGAACCTTGGGCTCAACTTGCCCTTCTTTCCAAACCTCATAACGCCCTTCTTAGGCGAAACCCGGAGCAAGAATCGCTCTCCAACCATGAATGCCACATCGTGAACCTTCCGGTCCGCATAACTCTTCTGTCTTGACTGGGCTGTGCGAAGTCTATCCTGAATCACCTTCATTTTTTCCAAGGCATCCTGAACCAAGTCCATACCCAATAGTCTAGCCTCACCGGTTCGAACCAACCCACTAGGGAGAGACACCGCCTACCGTATAGAGCCTCATACTGTGCCATCTAAATGCTGGACTGATAACTGTTATTGTAAGCAAACTCCGCAAGTGACAAGAACTGGTCCCAATCACCCCCAAAATCTATCACACACACACAGAGCATATCCTGTAATATCTGAATAGTGCGCTCGGACTGCCCGTCCGTCTAAGGGTGAAATATTGTGCTCAACTCAACCCTAGTACCCAAATCATGCTGTACAGCTCTCCAGAACCGTGATGTAAACTACGTACCCCTGTCAAAGATAATAGATATCGGTACGCCATGAAGCCTGACGATCTCACAGATGTAGATTCGAGCTAGCTGCTCGGAAGAATAGTAGTCATTATAGGAATGAAATGAGCCGACTTGGTCAACCTATCCACAATCACCTAAACTGCATCAAACCTCCACTGAGTCCATGGGAGTCCAACAACGAAATCCATAATGATCCGCTCCCATTTCCACTCCGGAATCTCTAACTTCTGAAGCAATCCACCTGCTCGCTGATGCTCATATTTTACCTGCTGGCAATTCAGACATCGAGCCACATACTCTACTATGTTCTTCTTCATTCTCCTCCACCAGTAATGCTATTTCAAGTCCTTATACATCTTTGCAACACTTGGATGAATAGAGTCCCATGAACTGTGAGCCTCCTGGAGAATCAACTCACGCAGACCATCCACATTGGGCACACATAGCCTGCCCTGCATCCTCAATGTACCATCATCTCCAATAGTGCCCTCCTTAGCATCATCGTGCTGTACCGTGTCCTTAATGACAAGCAGATGGGGGTCATCATACTGACGCTCCCTGATACGATCATAAAGAGAAGACCGAGAGACCACACAAGCCAATACTCGATTCGGTTGAGAAATATCCAATCTCACAAACTGGCTGGCTAAGGCCTGAACATCCAACGCCAATGGCCTCTCTACTGCTGGTAGATAAGCTAAACTCCCCAAACTCTCTGCCCGGTGACTCAAAGCATCGGCCACCACATTGGCCTTTCCAAGTTGGTACAAAATAGTGATATCATAATCCTTAAGTAGCTCCAACCACCTCCGCTGACGTAAGTTAAGATCTTTCTGCTTAAACAGATGCTGCAAACTCCGATGATCGGTGTAAATCTCACAAGGAACACCGTACAAATAATGCCGACATATCTTCAAGGCATGAACAATAGCTACTAACTCAATGTCGTGTACGGGATAATTCTTTTCGTGCACCTTCAGCTGTCTGGACGCGTAGGCAGTCACCCTACCATCCCGCATTAACACCGCACCGAGACCAATCTGCGATGCATCATAATATACAGTATAAGACCCCAAACCTGTAGGTAATACCAATACTGGGATGTAATCAAAGCTGTCTTGAGCTTCTAAAAGCTCTCCTCATATTCCTCTGTCCACCTGAATGGAGCACCCTTCTGGGTCAGCCTGGTCTTAGATGCTGCAATAAATGAGAATCCCTCTACAAAGCGCTGGTAATACCCAGCCAAACCAAGAAAACTCCCAATCTCTGTAGCTTAGGACGGTCTGGGCCAACTTTGTACTACTTCAATCTTCTTTGGATCCACCTGGATCCCCTCACTTGATACTATATCACCCAAGAATGCCATTGAGTTTAGCCAAAACTCACACTTTGAAAATTTTGCATATAACTTCTTTTCTCTCAAAGGTCTGAAGTGCAGTCCTCAGGTGCAGCTCATGATCCTCTCGACTCCGGGAGTATATCATAATGTCGTCAATAAACACAATGACGAATGAGTCAAGATAGGGCTGAAAAACACTGTGCATCAAGTGCATAAAAGCTGTTGGGGCATTGGTCAGCCCAAAAGACATCACAAGAAACTCATAGTGACCATATCTGGTCCTGAAAGCAGTCTTCGGGATATCCGGCTCCCGAATCTTCAACTGATGATAACCTGAATGTAAGTCAATCTTGGAAAACACTCTGGCACCCTATAACTGATCAAATAAGTCATCAATACGAGGCAATGGATACCTGCTCTTCACTGTGACTTTGTGCAACTGGCGGTAATCAATACACATCCGCATAGAACTATCCTTATTCTTCACAAATAAGTCAGGAGCACCCCAAGGTGACACACTAGGCCGAATGAAGCCTTTATCAAGCAATTCCTGTAACTGCTCTTTCAACTCCTTCAATTCAGGAGGAGCCATACGATATGGAGGAATAGAGATGGGCTGAGTGCCCGACAACAAATCAATGCCAAAATTAATATCTCTGTCGGGCGGCATGCCCGGAAGATCAGCTGGAAACACATCTGGAAAGTCCCTAACTACTGAAACTGACTCAACTATAGGGGTATCAATACTGACATCTCTCACATAAGCTAGATACGCGTCACACCCCTTCGCAACCATTCGTTGAGCTTTAAGAAAAGAAATAACTCTGCTAGGAGTATACTCTAAGGTACCTCTCCACTCTAATCGCGGTAAACCTGGCATAGCCAGCGTCACGGTTTTAGCGTGACAGTCAAGAATAGCATAATATGGCGACGACCAGTCCATGCCCAAAATAATATCAAAGTCCGCCATGCTGAGCAATAATAAATCGGCTCTGGTCTTAAAACCACTAAGAGAAATCAAATACGACCGATACACGCGGTCCACAATAAGAGAATCTCCTATAAGAGTAGATACATAAATAGGGGAACTCAAAGAATCCCAAGATACGCCCAAATACGAAGGAAAATAAGAGGACACATAAAAATATGTAGAGCCCGGGTCAAATAATACCGACGTATCTCTATGACAAACCAGAACAATACCTATAATGACAGAATCAGAAGCAACTACCTCTGTACTAGCAGGAAGTGTATAATATCTGGCATGGCCTCCCCCTCTAGGGCGACCTCTACCTCCCCTGCCTCTACCTCGAGCTGGTTGAGCAGGTGGGGTGGCAGCTAGTGCTGTAATCATAGACTGAGGACCCGGTGGAGCACACTATGGCTGAAAAGTCTATAGAGGTGCACCCCTCCTAATCCTGGGGTAATCCCTCACCATGTGGTGAGTGTCGCCACACTCAAAATAAGCTCTGGGAGGGTGTGGCTGCAGTGACTGGCTCGGGCCAGGTCTGCTAGACTGGCCGCTAGGAACACCCTGTGCAGGAGGCACACTAGATACTGGCAGTGCATAATAAGGCTCCTAGGGTCTAGAAGGAGCTGGAACACCGCTGGAGGCTGAAAGAGCTGAATGAACGAGCCGGCTCACATAACCCCTACCATGGCGAGCTGCTAGGGCACGAGCTCCAGAATAATAACTAGCCTCTCGAGACTTCTTGGCCTCCTTCTCCTCTCTATCCTGGGTTAACATGTCCTCGAATCTCCTGGCAATACCCACAATTCTACTGATAAGAAATATCCATCTCCAATTCCCTAGCCATACTACTCCGGATGCTAGGATGGAGACTCTCAATAAACCGCCGAACCCTCTCTCGAACTGTGGCAACTAAGGCAGGTGCATGTCGGGCCAAATCAGTTAAGCGAACTGCATACTCTGACATAGTCATAGCACCCTGGCGCAGCTGCTCAAACTTCGTACGCCATGAGTCCCTGAGGCTCTGAGGGACATACTCTCTCAAAAACATGTTTGAGAACTGAGTCCATGTAAGTGAAGCTGCCTCAGCCGGACTACTCAACTCATAAGCACGCCACCACTGATAGGTTGCTCCTCTAAGCTGGAATGTGGTAAAAGAAACCCCGCTCGTCTCCGCTACGCCTATAGTATAGAGAATACGATTACACTCCTCCAGAAAACCCTGAGCATCATCTATAGCCAATCCGCTGAAAGTAGGAGGGTGGTACTTCTTGTACCTCTCAAGTCTGAGCTTCTCCTCCTCAGAAGATGCTGCCCTAACCTCGGGCTCAGCTGGAGCTACAGGCTACATTGGTACAATCTCTAGAACCTAGTAGACCTGAACTCGCTGCTCTAGAGTATCGGCGACGGGAGTCTGTGCTCCTCCCCCGGCCTGAGATGTGGCAGGAGCAAGTGGAATCAATCCAGCCTGAGCTAAGGTGCTGAAAATGCTCAGAAACTAGGCTAGAGTCTCCTGGAGGGCTGGTGCAATAATAGGTATCTCAGGTGTCTACCCTCCAGCTTGAGCTACTGGGGGCTCCTCTGTAGCAGCTCGTGTGGGTGCTCTAGCTGCACCACATGGACGTCCCCGGCCTCTACCCCGGAACCGGCCTCTCGCGGCTCTATCAGGGGGCGCGGGTGCATGTTCATCAGATCCGCTTGTACATGTCCTCACCATCTGTGAGAGAATAGAATATAGAAAGTTAGAATCTCTGAAGTCAACAGTTTTCGCACGACAAGGAATCAAAGTAGTGAAATTGTCCTAACAGTATCATAGCCTCCCGAAGATAAGTACAGACGTCTCCGTACCGATTCGCGAGACTCTAATGAACCGGTTTGTGACTCACGACACCTATGAATCTAGAGCTCTGATTCCAACTTGTCACGACCCAATTTCCCCCCTCCGTGTTGCGTCGTGATGGCACCTAGTCTCTACAACTAGGTAAGCCTAATATTTTGCGGAATATTGAAATAAAAATATAAATTTAACCAATTATTAAAAAATACACAACAAATCCCAAAACCCGGAACATCGTGAATCACAAACTACAGAAGAAAAAATCTAGTGTCTCTATATATCAGAATCTAACAAGGAAAAATACAGAAGATAATGGACATGAGAAAGAGTAGAAGGAGACTCCGAGGTCTGCGGACGCGGCAGATATACCTTGAAGTCTCCAAAGCTGTCTCGGCTCACTGATTGTGCGGCTGATAAGGTGCACCTGGATCTGTACACGAAAAACTTGTGCAGAGAGTAGCATGAGTACACCACAATCGGAACCTAGTAAGTGCCAAGCCTGACCTCGGTCGAGTAGTGACGAGATTAGGTCAAGGCCTTACTGGTAATGATATAATAAAACAATATAGAGTGTAATACCGCAATAAAATAAAGGCTGAAATTTAACAACAATGAAATCATAGAAGGTAACAGCTTAGTACACAGGAACACAATAGGGGATCTCCCGAGATACCGTCTCGTAGTCCCCAAACGTAAATGTGCAGGGGGATCTCCCGGAAAACCGTTCCGTAATCCTAAGGTAAATGTGAATGGGGATCTCCCGGAATACCATTCCGTAGTCCCAAAGTAAATGTGCAGGGGGATCTCCCAGAATATTGTTCCGTAGTCCCAAAGTAAATATGCAAGACATGGGGGGATATCCCGGAATACCATTCCGTAGTCCCAAAGTAAATATGCAGTACAGGGGAATCTCCTGGAATACCGTTCCGTAGTCCCAAAGTAAATATGCAGCACGAATGATAGAAATACAACTACATCACGAAGTTCTTACAATTTAGACTAGGTACCAGTCAGGTAAGAAGCAGGAAATTCACTAAGGATGTTGTAGATAATTCACATAAACAATTAAGACACGTAGACATATTGTATTAGACTAAACATGATAGCTACACATATTGGAATAACTCAATTAAGAATGAGAATAGATTAGTACTCATTAAAATATTATAACTCAAAATAACAGGAAAACATGTTGCTGCTCGGTAAGAAAATCGGGTTTTACCACAACTAGCCCGTGTACGTACTGGTCACCTCACGTACACGGCGCTTCTCATAAAACAATGGCTCCAAATCTTAAGGGGATTTCGTCCACACAAAGTAAGGCAAGCCACTTGCCTCGAACCAAGCTCAATCAACCGGTCACAATGCCTTTCCCACGAATATCCGGCTCCGAGTGGCCCAAATCTAGCCAAAAGCAATTACATATCATAAATACATCAATAATAGACTCATCTAATTAATGAAATCAACACTATAACAAAAATCCCTAAATTAACTCAAAAATTATCCGTGGGGCTCACGTCTCAGAATCGGGTGAAAGTTACAAAATAGGAACGCCCATTCCACCACGAGTCTAACCATACAAAAATTACTAAATTCCGATACCAAATGGTCCTCCAAATCCACAAATCAAACCTCTAAATCCCTAGTCTCCTACTTCCAATGTTCACCTTAAATATACACTAACTAGGTGGAAAAATACATGGCAAGGCAAGATTATTGATCAAAAATAAGCACAAGGGACTTACCTCAAGAAATGCCTTGAAAATGCTCTCAAATATCGCCCTAAACTCAGTATGCAAAGTCAAAAATGACAAAAATCACGAAGTCCTTCGGTTTTAACCACTCCCCAGGTATTTCCGCACCTGCGGAACCTGGGCTCGCACCTGCGGGTGCGCTTGTGCGGAAATTGTGCGCATCTGTGCAATTCACTTGCCCCTCTCTGCCTTTGCACCTCCGATGAAAGGGTCGCATATGCGCGTGCGCGTCTGCGGAATTCCCTTCTGTTTCTGCGGACCTTGCGCACCTGCGAAGACCACTAACGCATCTGCGGGCATCGCAGATGCGGAAAACACCTCGCATCTGCGACCCCTGGCACTCCTCCATTTTCCCGCTTATGCGCCAATTTGCTCGCACCTGCGGGCAGACTTGCGCAGGTGCTATTACAGTAGAACCAGCAAAAATACCAGATTTTTCTAAGTCCAATTTCATTCCGTTAAGCATCCGAAACACACCCGCGGCCTCCGAGACCTCAACCAAATCTACCAACCAATCTTATAACACCATGCGAACTTAGTCGAGCCTTCCAACCATATCGAACAACACCAAAAATCATGAATTAAGCACGAATTCAAGCCTCGGAAATTAGAATTTTCCAAATTCTACAAACGATGCCGAACCACGTCAAATCTAGTCCGAATTACCTCAAATTTTACACACATGTCACAAATGACACTACGAACCTACAACCACTTTTGGAAATCCATTCCGAGCTCGATATCAAAATTTTCACTATCGGCCGAAATCGCCGAAAAATCTAACTTTCGCCAATTCTATCCTAAATCTACTACAGACCTCCAAAACATATTCCGGACACGCTTCTAAGCTCAAAATCACTCAACGGAGCTAAGGAGTCGACGAAATTCCACTCCGAATCCGTCTTCATACAGTTCTGACTACGGTCTAAATTCTAAGACTTAAGCTATCATTTACGGACTAAGTGTCCCAAAACACTCCAAAACTCAAAATCAATCATCCCGGCAAGTCACAATAGCATAAATAGATATGGAGAAAGCAGTTAATAGGGGTTCGGGGCTCTAACTCTCAAAACGTCCTCCCAGGTCGTTACAGGAGAGATTTATGATTGTGTGAGGCCGAGGTCCTAATTGTGAGATATTATACTATAGCACGTGGATTGTCCTTGAAGTAAGTGAGTTGTTCGTGCGGATCTAGATATTATACTATAGCACGTGAGTTGTTCGTGCAATATGTGAGTTGTCAGTGCAGATCTAGATATTGATACTATAGTGCGTGAGTTGTGTGTACAGCACGTGAGTTGTCCGTGCGGATCCATATATTATACTATAGCATGTGAGTTGTCCATGCGGATTATAGCGTTTGGG
Source organism: Nicotiana tomentosiformis (assembly GCF_000390325.3). NCBI lineage: Eukaryota > Viridiplantae > Streptophyta > Magnoliopsida > Solanales > Solanaceae > Nicotiana > Nicotiana tomentosiformis. Next base: position 119,926,326 of record NC_090815.1, on the reverse strand, counting down.
CTGAAGGAGCTCCTTCGAAGTCTGTACACACCCCCAGTGAGCGCAGGTACCTACTGAGTGCGAGTATTGAGATCTGAGTGAATGGAATGACTGAGTGACTGTGGCTCTGAGAGGATGCATTTGATTTCACTATTGTTACACTTCAGCTGTCATATATCATTGTTTGGGAAATTTCTGAGAGATATTATCTTATGTTTCAGTTGAACTTGACATGAAATTACTGTTTTGGCCTTAAATGTTGAACTTCAAGGCATGCCTACCCTATTATGTTGGAAATTACTGTAATTAGACTCAGCTATGAAGCTCGTCACTACTTTTAGTTCTTTATTTAGTATTATTACTTATTGTGTTGGTGGTACTCGTACTACACCCTATACTTCGTGTGCAGATCCAGGTGTTCCCGGACACAGTGGGTGTTGATTTCTTCGCACAGTTGATATCCAGAGATTCCGATGTAGCTGTTTGTGTTTCGCTGACCTTGACTCTCCTTCCTTATCTTCTTGATTACTGTATTTGGTCTCAAACTATTATAAACTGTGTTTTTCAGACTTGTGATGTATAGATGCTCATGTACTCTGTGACACCCGGATAGTTGGGAATTCCGCATTATGTTTTGGGTTTTCTATCCCGGTTATGAGAACTTTTACTATTAAAACTGCTTTAAATTCATTCTTCTTAAAAGTGTTGGAAATATTTGTGAGAAATCGGCTTGCCTAGTACTATGTTAGGTGTCATCACGACATGTTAGGATTTTGGGTCGTGACATATATATGTCTATTATAAAAAATACTATATTCAGTTGAACTGATTGAAGAAAAGGCTGCAATTGCCTCTGATTAGAGGAGTATTTTACGAAAGTATATCATTTTAAAAAGAACCAAATTGTCTTAACTCTAACAATTCTCTTTTGCTTTCGTTGTTCTTTATGTATGCTTTCAAAATTTTTGAAGATCTTTCAGTATCTTCAAAATACTCTTTCCGTTTTAATTTAGGCCTAAAATCATGAAAGTCTTTATCTTAATTCTACTAAATTGAAAGATTACCTAAATCTCGGCAGAGGATCATCTTAAGATCAGATAAAATGCGTTCATAATAAACTTATATTAAAAAATATCAACACAATCAAATATATATGTACACCTTCACTTTAATTAGCGAAAAAAAATATTCTGCACCTACCAACCCGTTGGTTTAGGTTACGGTTGGATCAAAAGCATATGATGATTAATTTGGGCACGGAAACTTGTGAACATCTCATAAGAAATGATTTATTTTACGACTGACAGTATAAATGATTATTTTACAAAATAATAGTAGTACAATTTAACAAGCCCTAAGATTGCTGAGTTTTCGTTTTGATGTGGAATGGAAAAGTTGGGAGTTAAAGCTTAAGCTTTGATGGATTCAACGAAGAGGAAAACTTTTCATTTGCTGAGCTTTGAGTCAGCCCTAAAAAGTTTTCAAAAATTCAAATAGACCCCGCCTTCACTTAATTCGTTCTTAGTATTATTATTGGTCAAAAATAAAGGGAAAATTGCAGTCTATTCCCTTAATATCGGACTCATAGATTTTGACTAATTATTCCGACTAGCTAAATGAAAATTCTTGGTTCCGATTCTTTGCAATGTGTAACACGGTGTGTTATGTTCATGAATGACCCCCTGTTGGACCGAAAAAGGTACAATAATTTCTATAGAAAAAGTGGCACGTATGTCCTTTTACCGGCCAAAATACACAAGCCTGATGACGTCATCATTATGATACTAAATATACATAGATTTATTGAAAAGTTTAGAGGATCAACGTATAATAAATATACATAAAACAGAAAAATTTATCTAGTAATACAATGTAATTTTTCGGCGAAGGAGTGTCGCTTCACACCCCTTGGTTGAATATGGCTCCGCCACTGAGATAAACCTTCAACCAATATGTGTCATTCGAGATTGCTTCGCAAATCAAATAATTATCTATATATATATATATATATATATATATATATATATATATATATATATAGAGAGAGAGAGAGAGAGAGAGAGAGAGAGAGAGAGAGAGAGAGATTGAGAGAGAGAGTATGCGCATTGCGCGTGTATCTCATAACAATGAATGTAAATTTTATAAAAATTATAGATATTATTCACAAAAGTGTCTAAATTATTAAATAACAATTACAAAAAAAAAACTACTGAAGAAAAAAAAAGATGAATGTAAATCTTTGGACTTTTGTTAGGGATAGATTTAATGATCGCATGCCATCTTTTCTATGTAGATTCGATCATTATCATGATAAAGGGATTATCCATGCTAATAAACGTTGTTACTTCCTTTAGGTCAACAGTGATGGGTAATATAAATAGCCACATATCGACACTATGAGAAACTACGAAACTCTATGACAACAGTTTGAAAAATATTTTATTAATATTTTCCTAAAAAATGATTAGCTTGAAATAGCTAACATGTCTAACATTATCAACCTTAAATCTTTAAAATTTTAGTATTTTGAAAATAATTGTGAGCTCTTGAGTATGACTTTTGTACAATTTTCTTTAAGTTTTTGTCTCTTGGCATCTTAAAGTGGAACACTTCTAATGTCACCTGGAATAATATTATTCTAGGTGAAATAGTATTGTGAAAATGGACTTACTCGACTTATATAAGTAATTTTACTAGGATGACATTCCTAAATATTAGGAGCTCGTATATAGTTCAAATAAGTAAAAAATTTAATAGGCAAAACATTAGTTAATTTCAACGTCCTAACTATTAAAAAATATTAATTAAATAATAAATTTGTCTAATGTAAAATTTATTTTTAAATGATAAAAAATCGATCAATTTCGCGTTGGGGTTTTGAGATTTTATAATACTCTAGACTGATTGAAGAAGACAAAATTGGTTTTAAAAAAGTGAAACATTATTTCCCTATATATTTAGTAGTTTTCAACTTAAGTCCCACACTCTTTACCACATAATTAGAATAAATTAAAGCAATTTATTGAAAATACTAAATGAAGTAAATTCTTCTACAAATAATTACTCATTGATGTTCTCTTTACCTCATAATTAGAATAAATTAATGTAATTTATTGCAAATACCAAATGAAGTAAAGTATTCTTCAAAAAATTACTTATTGATGTTAAAAATTATTTTATTGACCATGAATACAATTTGAGTACCATTAGGATATCACTTATCATTTGCCATGTATAACCTACTTCAGACGAGCATCTATAAATTCTGTACTAATGTTCCAAATTGACTTTTTAAAATATTTATTTAAGGTAAAGTTTTAATTGATTTTAAAGTCCTAAACTTTAGGTACCTAGTTTAAATAAAGAAAGATATAATAACCAAATTTCAATGAATTTCTAGGTCCTAAATATTAGGAGAATAATTAAATGACTATTTTATCTAGTGTGAACTCTATTTTTAAAGGGTAAAAAAGGCGAACGACATTTCGTTGATGGGCTTCATGCTTTTAATATAGTACTAGTCTCTATGTTCGTGCGATGCTCGAAATATCTTGTGTAAAACGTTAAAAAATGTGTATCAAAATTAATAAATTTTCACTTGCATATATATATATTCTAAAACTATTTGTTACTAAATATGTGTAAACTTCATAATCGATTAAAACAAAAAAAGAAGAATATATAAAGGTCATTTAATATTTGAACTAGAAGGATACGTCTTTGGGGGGAAAGGAACTAATGGTCTAATCATAATAATTTACTCATATTTTTGTTTAATCCTACATAAATTTATAGACTTTTTTGGTATAAACAATAGAAAATAAAGTTATAATTTAAGACTACCTCTTGATTTTGAAGCCATACGTCTTCGGGGGAAAAAGGAACTAATGGCTTAAACATAATAATTTATTCATATTCTTGTTTAATCCTACATAAATTTATAGATTATTTTGGTATTTGTAACGATCCGATTTGTCGTTTTAAGAATTTACATCTCATTCAGTGGATTAAGGTCTCGAGAAGTTTCGTAATATGTATTATGACCCGTAGGTGTGGTCGGGTTTGATTTTCGGAATTTAATTAAAAGAACAATTCTTATTTAGAAGCTTAAATGGAAAGAGTTGACCGGAGAGTTGACTTTTGAGCAAACGACCCCGGAATGGAATTTCGATGATGGCAATAGCTTCGTATGATGATTTCGGACTTAGGCGTATGTTCAGATTTGGAAGTCCATAGGACAATTCGACATATTTTGGCGAAAATTGAAAAATATAAGATTTTGAAAAAGTCCGACCGAAGGGTGAATTTTTGATAACGAGGTCAGACTTCGATTTCGGAAATGGGAATAGCTCCCTTACGTCAATTATGACTTGTGTGCAAAATTTGAAGTCATTTCGGATTGATTTGATATGTTTCGGCGCAAAATATAGAAGTTGAAAGATTTGAAAACTTATATTTCGATTCAATGCACGATTCGTAATTCCGGCGTTGTTTGACGTGGTTTACAGCCTCGACTAAGTTTGTATTGCATGTTGGGACATGTTGGTATAATTGATTGAGGTTTCGGGGGCCTCGGGCAAGTTTCGGATGGTTAAACGGATCAAAATTGGACTTGAAGGAATTGTTGGAAATCTGCCACTTGTGTCATCGCATCTGCGATGAAATTGATCGCAGATGCGCAATCGCAGATGCGAGATTTAAGTCGCAGAAGAGAAAGGAAAAGACCTAGAAAGTGGTCACAGGTGCAAAAAATATACCGCACCTGCGTGATCGCAGAAGCAGGCAGAGAAGGTGCAGAAGCGGAGGGGCATCGCAGGTGCGCGTGAGGCATCGCAGAAGCGATTCCCGCAGAAGCGGGCAGAGAAGGCGCAAAAGCGGAGGGGCATCGCAGGTGCACGTGAGGCATCGCAGAAGCGATTCCCGCAGAAGCGAAAAAGCTTACGCAAATGCGATGGTCGACTGGGCAGTGCACTTCCGCAGAAGCGAGTTTTTACTCGCAAAAGCGAGCTCGCATGTGCGACTAAAAGGTCCGCAGGTGCGAAACTGGGCAGAATGTTAATGACCAAAAATGGTCATTTCGCCATTTTTTGATTGAGATTTAGGATTTCGATTTTTGGGCGATTTTGGAGGAGTTCTTCAAGACTTTGACTTGGATAAGTGTTCTATATCCTAAAGTAATTATATTTCATGAATCTATGATTATATTCATCGTTTAGTTCGTATTTTAATGGAGGAAATCAAGATTTTTGTAAAATCTTCCAAAAATAAAAATTTAAGATTTGGAAGTCGAGTTGTTATTGGAATTCAATAAAATTGGTATGGTTGAACTCGTATCGAAATGGGTGTTCGGATTTCATGAAAATTATGTCGGATTCTAAGAGGCGAGTCCCGCGTTGACTTTTATTGACTTTTTAGAATAAATTTTTAAGTCGACGTATTATTATCCGGAATTATTTTCGATGAATTTTAATAAAGTCATACAATTAATTTGGATAGATTTTAGCTGTCCGGAGGTCAATTCAAGCAAGAAGGCGATTTTGGAATATCGGCATAACTTCAAAGAGGTAAGTGTCTTGCTTTACCTCGAGTGGGGGAATTTTCCCTTAGGCATTGAGTCTTATGTGCAATTTATGTAATTGAAAATCATGTACGCGAGGTGACGAGTACGTATTTTGTTTATATGTGCAAATTTTATTGAGTTAAAGTCTTGAGCATATTGTGTAGTAAATTGGATAATTGTCGGCATATATTTAATCAACTATTTGTCGTGCCTAAATCCTTGTTGTTGACTCTGTTATTATATGATAATTTGATGTGATTGTTATTTGATTATTTATAACATTCCGTAAATTTTCTGGTTTGATAATTATTGGAATTTAATTTTATTTTTGATTTTTCGCTCTGCAAATAATTAATTAAATGAGCTTAAGAAGAGGTATTTATATAATTAATAAAAATTTGGAGTTAATGCAGACTTTGTTTTATGTTGAGTAATTTCTATCTCTGTTGATTGTTTTTGGGTGTTGTACACATTGTGTGGAGCTTTCGGCTATTTGTTGTGAAATTAATTAACTTGGTTGTATCTTTAAAATTTTGGTTGTAGCCATTGGGCAAATTGTGAAATGAATTGATTTTGTTATATTGCCGTGATAATTTTCCGTATAAATTATTGTGTTAATTATTATTTTGAAGATATAAGGGTGACATTTCACCGTTGATATTATATGGGTATAAGGTTGGTATTTTACTGTGATTGTGTTATTGGAATATTGTCTGGGCGGAGCGATAAGGGTGGAAATAGGAGCGATAAGGGTGGCAATAAGAGCGACAAGGGTGGCTATTGATATTGTCTAGGCGGAACGATAAGGGTGGCTATAGGAGTTATAAGGGTGGCAATAGGAGCGATAAGGGTGGCTATTGTCAGGGACGATATGTGATGATATGGGGTTGTGGCGTTGATGATTTTTATGTGATGTTGTGATTTTCTTATGTTTATTTTTATACCTTGTGCAATTTATCTTGTTGTTGGTAAATTGATAACAATCTGGTTTATGTTGAAATTGAGAGTGTGTGGTTATTGCCAGGCGGATTATACAATAAATTGTGGGCACGAGGTGCCGTGAGTAAATAGTGAGAATATTTGGCACGTGAATTATCCGTGCAGTTGTGATATGAAATGTGGGCACGAGGTGGTGTGATGAAATAATAATGACATTTGGCACGTGAATTATCCGTGCAGTTGTGATATGAAATGAGGGCACGAGTTGCCGGAAAAATATGATGATTTAATTATGGGCACGAGGTGTCGTGGAAATATAAAAATGGGCTGAGACCCGTATTTTTTATGATTTTGAAACGAGGTGTCACATGGTGACTCTTTAATCGAAAGAATTGTATTCAATATATTTATTTGTAAGGATTTTTATTCAAGAATAATTGTATGAAAGAATTATATTTGAAAGATATTTATTCGACGAAAATATATTTGAAAAAGAGTTTTATTCGTAAGAATTATATGTGAAAGATATTTAATTGAAGAACTTTATTTAACTGGGTATAATTATATTTATTAATTGTTGAGCGATATTAAATGGTGATTTTATTATCGTACTGTGCATATCATTAGTTGTTTTATGTTGCCCTTATTATTATTTGTTTCCTATTATTTTGCACAGGTTATTAGAGTAGTGAGTGTCTTGACTGTACCTCATCTCTAATACATTGAGGTTAGTCTTGATACTTACTGGATACCGACCGTGGTGTACTCATACTATACTTCTGCACATTTTTGCGCAGAGCCAGGTATTGGAGATATCATACTTGAGGAGAGTTAAAGCGCGATCATAAGAATTCAAGGTAGAGCTGCTTGGCCGTCGCAATCCCTTAGAGTCTTTTCATTTCATTGTACTGTTAATTTGTAATCAAACAGTATTGTATATTCGGTCCTCGTGATCATTCCATGTATTCAGTTAGAGTTCGTGACTCAGTACTACCAGTTTTGGGAGGTTTTATATTCATATTTATTCCGCTGTTAGTTTTGGTTACTTATTTAAGTCAAAACAAAATGGTTTCAAAAATGTAATGAAAATCGGCTTACATAGTCTTAGAGACTAGGTGCCATCACGACTCTTGTGGTGAAATTTTGGGTCGTGACAGTATTAAACAATAGAAAATAGAATTATAATTAAAGACTACCTCTTGATTTTGAAGCCGAAAAAATAAGCTGCTAATTATGTATTCTCCACTTTTAAACTTACTCTAATTTTTTGTTTCTTTTAGATATTGATAGGATGGCATAGGAATATTATGTTATATTATGGCTTAAGAAATTCTTTTTTTTTTCAAAGACATTTAAGAAGTTCTATTATTAGTTGGTAATAAACTCCTATATTTTAGGCACTAAAACTGAAATTCTTGTTATTTTATGTCTTTAAAATTTTCTTGTATTAGTTGGTTTCAAACTCCTATGATTTAGGCACTTGATGTTACTGTTTTATCCCATATTCTAATTTTTTTAAAGAAATAATTCAATTGTGAAGAATAAAAAAGTCGGTCAATATTTTAAGGTTATTTTTGTCGTTCAACATTTAGCGTTTCAACATTCGTGCTTTTATAATAATATAGTATTAGTCTTAGGGTACGTGCTTTGCATGTGTACCCTATATAAGTGAATATACGATCTTAAAAAATTAAGTAATTATTATTAAATAATGTGTTTGAGCTATTGAACAAAAATTATAAGAAAATATAACTTCCTAAAATTGATAAATGTTGATCCAATTTAGCTAGTTCAATAAATAAAGAATACTGCCCTGTAAAAGTTCTTATATACTTTATTGTGAATTTCGACGACCTATGTAGGAATTAGGGGTAGCAAGTGGGCCGAGCCGGGCCCTAAATGGGCCTAACGGGCTGTTCTCATGGGCCGCGGTCCCGGGTCGGTGTCGTGGGCCGCGGTCCTGGGCCGGTACCGATTCTTAAATAAATGGGCTAAACGTGCTTATTGTAGGAACCGGCCCGAGCCCACGAACTCATGGTCCCAGGTTAAACGGGCCGGGCCCGTGGTCCCAACGGCTAAGCAATAATTTTTAAAAAAAATTAAATTGAAATTAAACACAAAAAGATGTTAAAAAAATATCTAAGGCAATGCCTTGTAAATGTATTATAGAATTGTGACCTAATTTTTGAATTCAAATTTCAAGACAAAAATATTGTAAAAGGATATTCAAATCAATGCCTTATAATTTTATTATAGCAATAAAAAATATGGCAATATCTTTCTTAGTCTTCCTCTCCCTTATAGAATGAGCACAACAAGGTGTTAATACCACCATTGAGAAGAAAAAAGAACTAATCAAGATGTGCCAAAACACAAATTACATAATACATACTAATTTTTGGGACTACGAGGCAGTTCCTCGGGAGTACCCCATGTCGCATATTTACTTTTGGGACTACGAGGCGGTTCCTCGGGAGTACCCCTTGTTACATATTTACTTTTGGGACTAAGAGGCGGTACTTCGGGAGCTCCCCTGTTGTGTATTTACTTTTGGGACTACGAGGCGGTACCTCGGGAGTGCCCCTGTTGTTTACCTCTATTTGTTGTGTTGTTATTTTTCTGTAAATTCTCATTGTCCACTTCTCAGCCATTTCTTTATATATTATTATATCTTCCGCCTTATTTCTTATTATTTCCAGTAAGGCCCTGACGTGACATCGTCACTACTCAACCGAGGTTAGGCTTGGTACTTATTGGGTACCGTCGTGGTGTACTCATGCTACTCTTCTGCACATCATTTTGTGCAGATCCAGGTTCTTCCTACCAGGCAAGATACCGGTGAGATAGCCTGTGCGTGGAGACTTCAAGGTACATCTGCCAGCGTCCGCAGACCTCGGAGTCCCCCTCTATCCTTATTATATTGTTTATCTTATTCTCTTTAGACTCTGATGTATAGAGACACATAGTATTTCTCTAAGAAGCTTGTGACTTATTTCTACCGGTTTTAGGGGTTGTAATTATTTTGAACCACAGTTTGTATTTATTTCAGATGTTGAGGTTTGAGTTTCAGTTTTATATTCTGTTATTCCGTAAATTGTTAGGCTTACCTAGTATTAGAGACTAGGTGCCATCACGACATCCTACGGAGGGAAATTGGGGTCGTAACATAAGTGTTATACACTTGGTTTTGATTTTATTTCATGAATCTATCTTTATTTTTTGGCAATTGGTTGATGAATTTTAAATAGGAAATTGGGTTTTTTTAGTCTAAAGTTTCATAGAGTGAGTTTTTGAGTTTTGAACGTCGATTCGGAGTCGGATTTGAGTGAAACTAGTATGGTTGGATTCAAAATTGAATGGGTTATCGGATTTTGTATGTTTTGTCGGGATCCAAGGTGCGGGCCCGGGTTTGATTGTTTGGTCAATTTTGGGATTTTGATTAAAGATTCTATCTTTATCAATTCGGTTTGTTTTCTTTGGCATTAATTGATGTATTTGAGTTGGCTTTTGGCTAGTTTCAAGTCGTTCGTAGGTCGGTATGCACAGGATGGTATTTTTTGAGCATCGTTTGGTTTGCTCGGTATTGGATTTGGCTTGTTCGAGGTAAGTAACACTTCTAAACTTGGAGCTGAGGGAATGAACCTTGATTTTACGTGTTATGTGTTTTGGTATTGAGGTGACGCACATGCTAGATAACGGGTGTGTGGGCGTGCACCTAGTGAATTGTGACTCCGTTATTTTTGTGGTACTGTGTAGTTACATGATCTTATCTGTAATCATGAAATCTCTACGTACTAGAGCTTTTGAGCTGTGATTCATGTTAGAAACCATGTCTAGGCTATATGCTTATCCTGTTGGGACCCACTAAGGTCAGTTCTACTTTTGAGTTATTTGTTTACATTATAATTATATACTCACTCATGAGCATTCATTTGCATAACATATCTCAGTCTCTGTTACCATTTATTGATACATCATATCATCATTTTGGGATAATTTTTATAATATTATGAGCCCGAGAGACTGGAGAGATTGATGACTGAGTGAGCCCGAGGGCCTGATGGTGAAGATAATGATTTATGATAGGATCGGGCTACACTCCGCAATTTTTTTTATTGATTTATGCCATGATTGTCTTCTTATAGTGCTTGGGCTAAAGGAGCCCCTACGGAGTCTGTACACACCCCTAGTGAGTGCAGGTACCTACTAAGTGCGAGTGTCGAGTGATTGGGAGGATTGAGTGACTGTGAGGACTGAGTGGCTGTGAGGACTGAGTGATTGTGACGACTGAGTGACTGGGAGGATTGAGTGAATTAATACTCTGGGAGTATGCATATGGTTTTATCACTGAGGTGCATCGCATTTGACATGCACACTTGATATACATGCATAGAGATGCATTTTTGTCATGATGTACGGTATCACGTCATTCATGACTTCTCATATGCATTGACATGTAGGCGTAGAGATGTATTTTTCTCGCGCCATTTGATAATAAAACATCTTGTCTATTGTTGAAAAGTTTTGGGGAAAATCACAGTTTTACAAACCTACTCATATTTTGATGATTTCAGTAAAAGAATTGGAGTTTTCACTGATACACTTGAAAAACATGCCTATTTTTCCGAAACTGTGAATGAGTTGAGCATCTTATATCTGAGTATGTTTCCTGTATTATTATTATTATTATTATTATTATTATTATTATTATTATTATTATTATTATTATTATTATTATTATTATTATTATTATTATTATTATTATTATTATTATTATTATTATTATTATTATTTTGTTATGAACTGCTGTTGGCAATTGGTGTTGGACTCCGACCTCTGTTCCAGCTCGTCAATACTTTCAACCTAAGATTAGGTTTGTTACTTATTGAGTACATGTGGTCGGTTGTACTCATACTACACTTCTGCACATTGCGTGCAGATGTTGGATGTTGATATTGTTGTGTTCAACGGGAGTTGGATTTGAAGATGTACCTACGTTCCGGTTGTAGCTGCCTCTTGTTTATGGTAGCCTTAGATTATTGAAAATCTGTTTATGTATATTTCAAACAAATAATGTACTTTATTTCATATCAACTTTATAAACTCTAAATCTTAGAAGCTCATAATTTGTACTACCAGTCCTTGGGAAATTTTTATATAAAAGCGATGTATTATTATTTCTTTTCTCAATTAATCTCATTAAATTGGATAGTTGTTAATTGGCTTACCTGATCGGTTGGGTTAGGTGCCATCATGGCTATATAGAGTTTGGGTCGTGACAACGATATTTCGCTAAGGGTTTTCGTGCTTTTAATATAGTATATAGATATAGATAGATAGATAGATATAGATATATTAAAGATACACTTTTGCTGTTTGACTGTCTTTGAAGATAAGAGGGAACCAGATTCAATTATTTATCTCTCTTTGACATGGCTCGGCTATGTTTTCTATAGGATGAGCTTGTGGAGGGGATGCTTAAAAGTAGTTTATATACCCTCCTTCCTCTAAAATCGTGACTTTACACGGTTGTGAAAAAGTAAAGTCGATTTTTTAAAATATCATAATTTGGAGAAAAAAAGGTTATCTCGAAGACATATCTAGATATTTCTAAAGTTTTATTGAAAGATAAGGTTAATTATATTTTTTCATGTGTGTAGAACAACATATAGAACGACCATATATCTCGAGGCATAAACAAGAGTAGATAATCAATCTGATAGCAATTAAAATGTTGAAGATAGTTTATATCATGATTTGGCTACTAGAATAGAAGTTACATAGAAAACATGGAACATATGTACAGCTACATAGTAGTACATATATTATATACAGTCAAAAAAAAAAAAAATACAATCAGAAGTGTGTACGGCCGAAGTCGAGCTCGACTACAACTTGGTAGATTAGGCTTGGAATGTAGCGACCACGGACTGGAGATCGACCTCGAGTCTCACCGAGCTAGAACCCGAGGTCGGGAGACCTGCCTTCGAGGAATGTTGAGTCCGACGTCGACCTTAGCCTCGAGCGAGATTGGAAATAACTAACAGAAGATCGAAATATCCGCGACCGGGTGGATATTACGGTGGAAATCTCAGCGCATATCGGCAAGGAGCCGACAATTAGTAAATCAAGAGATTTTTTACCTTTTATAGAAATGTACCTAAAGTAGGAATCCTCTACTATATAAAAGGGGTCTAATAATTCATTTAACATATTGTAGCATGCATCACAAAGCAATGCATTGTTATTTATAGTTTTTTATTATCTTGTTATTCTGTCCTAGCATCGATAAAAGCATTTCTGACTCGAGGGTGACTAACCTTCAAGGCTAAGATTGTTCAACTTATGTGGTTTGCATGTACTTTTTCATTGCTTATTTTAATTTTAATCTAATTTTCTATTTTGTATCAAGTTAGATCACGTATCCTTAAAAACACGTACAAATTCAATTGTTATCCGATTTTGAGGGTAAACAGTTTGGCGCCCACCGTGAGGCTAAGGATAATAGTGGCTATTTTATACAAATTTTCATAACACACACTGTTTTACACTTGCTCTTTGAAGTGTTTTTAATTCCAAGCTAAAACAAAAAATGTCAAACTCTCAAGCTACAACTTTAATGTCGATGATGCAGCCATTGTATCAGCTATCGGGCGCATTAAAGATATCAAATGGCCTCGACCTCTACAATTTGGTCCAACCCAAAGGGATCCTGACCAGATATGCAAATATCATGGCACTCACGATCACATAACGGAAGATTGTTGACACTTGAGAGAGGAATTAGCCCGACTATTCAACAATGGGTACCTTTGAGAATTCTTGAGCGACCGAGCCAAGAATCATTTCAGGAAAAGGGATTCTAACAAACAAGCAGAACAAGAAGAACCTCAGTACATCATTAACATGATCATCAGTGGGGTTGATGTCCCACAGGGGCCGATGTTGAAACGCACCAAAGTATTTATCACTAGGGAGAAACAAACTTAAGACTACATACCGGAAGGAACTTTATCTTTCAGCGACGAGGATGCAGAAGGGATCGTACAGCCCAACAATGATGCACTGGTAATATCTCTACTCGTAAATAAAATTCTTGTTAAATGTGTGTTAATTGATATAGATAGCTCGGCCAACATCATTCGATCGAGGGTCGTAGAGCAACTCGATCGACAAGACCAAATCGTGCCTGCAGTTCGAGTTCTAAATAGATTCAACATGGCGCGTGAGACCACTAAGGGCAAAATAACGTTACTAGTAAACATCGTCGGGATCATCCAGGAAACTAAATTGTATGTGATTGAAGGAGACATGAGGTACAATGCTTTATTCAGAAGGCCATAAATCCACAACGTGAGGGCAGTGTCCTCGACAATACACCAGGCACTGAAATTCCCAACACCCAGCAGAATCAAAACATTCTACGGTGAACAACCAGCTACAAAGGAAATGTTCGCGGTTGAGGAGCTGATACCGGCATCTATAGTTTCAACATCAAAGGATCCAAACCAGATGGTAAAAACGGGTCCAAATAGCAAACATTGATACCATCCTCGGCAGGTTCGGAAAAACAAAAGGAAGACAAGGATGATGATTATGGGGTTCCCAGATCTTTTATAGCCCCCGATGATTCCGGCACCACTAAATCGATAGTCGAGTAGCTGGAACAAGTCATATTGCGAGAACTCTTGCCCGATCGAAAGGTATACCTGGGAACGGGGTTAAGCTCCGAGCTTAGGGAAAAACTCATTCAATTTCTTATAACTAACGAAGATTGTTTCGCTTGGTCCCACCTTCACATAATAGGGATCCCGCCGGAGATAACCATTCACAAGCTAATCTTGGACCCGAAGTTCCACCCGGTCAAACAGAAGAGGAGACCCCAGCCCGAGATCAAGAATGCTTTCTTCAAGGACGAGGTATCTAAACTCCTTAAAATAAGGTCTATTCGGGAGGTTAAATACCCGGATTTGATAGCGAACGTAGTGGTAGTCCCTAAAACAGTAATAAACTAAGACTATGTGTAGATTACAAAGATTTGAATAAGACATGTCCCAAAAAATCTTTTCCTTTGCCCAACATCAACCATATGATCGATGCTACGGCCGGCCACAAGATCCTCAGTTTTCTCGACTCCTATTCTGGGTACAACCAAATACGGATGGACCGGGTGATTAGGAAAAAACTTCCTTCATCACTAAATACAGCACATACTGTTATAACGTAATATCGTTCGGATTAAAAAATCCCGGTGCCACATACATAAATCGGATGTTCGAGGAACAAATAGGAAATCAATGGAAGTTTACATTGATGACATGTTAGTTAAATCCCTGCGAGCAAAGAACCATTTAAAATATTTGTAGGAAACCTTCAGAATAATGAAGCAATACAATATGAAGCTGAACCCGGAAAAATGTGTGTTTGGAGTTGGGTCGGGTAAATTCCTCAGATTCAAGGCATCTAATCGGGGAATCGAGATCATTCCCGATAAGAGAAAACATCGAAGATATCACGGTCGTGGACAAAGTAAAGGTCGTGCAAAGGTTAAGCGGGCGCATAGCCGCCCTGTGGCGATTTATTTCGAGGTCATCCGACAAGAGCCACCGATTCTTTGCACTATTGAATGAGAAGAATTACTTCTCGTGGACCCCAGAATGCCAACGAGCTTTGGAGGAACTCAAGAGGTACTTATCGAGGGCCTCTACTTCACACACCAAGAAAAACGAACAACTATACTTGTACTTTGCGGTCTTGGAGATAGCGGTAAGTGGAGTCCTAGTTCGGGAAGAGCAAGGTATGCAATTTCCAATTTACTATGTTAGTAAGACCTTAAGTGAGGCCGAAACTAGGTACCCTCATGTAAAAAAACTGGCGCTCGCTTTGCTAAGCACCTCTAGGAAGCTAAAACCATACTTCCAGTGTCACCCCATATGTGTCATAACTACTTACCCGTTGAGGAACATTATGCATAAGCCCGAACTCTCGGGCCGATTGGCCAAATGGGCCGTAGAAATAAGTGGGCACGATATTGAATACCGACCTCGGACTGCCATTAAGTATCAAATGTTGGCAGACTTTGTGGCCGACTTTACGCCGGCCCTAATACCCGAGGTCGAAAGATATTTATTGGTTAACTCAGGAACTTTCTCAGGAATCTAGACCTTTTTTACGGACGGCGCCTCAAACACAAAAGGGTCCGGACTTGGCATCGTACTAAAGCCACCAACTGGTAATATAATTAGACAATCTATTAAGACTGTGAAATTGACTAATAATGAGGCCGAATATGAGGCCATGATTGCAGGGCTTGAACTAGACAAAAAGCTCGGGGGCAGAGGTGATCGAAGCCAAGTGCGACTCTATCCTTGTGGTAAACCAAGTTAATGGAACATTCGAGGTCAGAGAAGAACGAATACAAAGATACTTGGACAAGTTACTAGTGACATTACATCGGTTCAAAGAATGTACTTTGCAACATGTACCTCGGGATCAAAGTAGTGAGACCGATGCCCTCGCTAACTTGGGGTCGTCGGTCAAAGACGACGAGTTCAACTCGGGAGAAGTGGTACAGCTTATGAGATCGGTGGTGGAAGGACACGCCAAGATCAACTCAACGAGCCTAACTTGGGACTGGAGGAATAAGTACATGGAATATCTCAGGACCGGTAAACTGCCCTCGGATCCAAAAGAATTGAGGGCCCTGCGTACAAAGGCAGCCCGATTAACCTGTCCGAAGGCAGAACCCTGTTCATAAGAACATTCGATAGCCCACTTGCAATATGTCTAGGGCCTGGGGATACTGAGTACATTCTGAGGGAAATCTACGAAGGTACTTGTGGAAATCATTCGGGCGCCAAATCGCTGGTTCGAAAAATAGTCAGATCCGGTTACTACTGGATCGACATGGAAAAAGATGCAAAGGAGTTCATTTGAAAATGTGATGAATGCCAAAGACACGCTCCGATGATTCATCAACCCGAGGAGCTGTGCATTCGATTTTGTCACCATGGTCATTCATAAAGTGGGGAATGGACATCGTTGGACCTCTTCCATGGCTACCCGGTAAGGCTCAATTTATATTGTTTATGACTGACTATTTTTCTAAATGGGTGGAAGCCCAGGCATACGAGAAGGTCAAGGAGAAGGAAGTCATTGTTTCCATTTGGGACCACATCATATACCGATTTGGAATGCCGGCCGAGAATGTATGCGACAATGGGAAATAATTCATCGGAAGCAAAGTAACCAAATTCCTTGAAGACCACAAGATCAAAAGGATCCTATCAACAACCTATCACCATAATGTGAATAGACAAGCCAAATCTACCAACAAAACCATACTCCAAAACCTTAAAAAGAGACGTTAACTGATGCCAAAGTCCTATGGGCATACCGTACGACCTCGAAGTCCAGTACCGGGGCTACCCCATTTTCTTTGGTTTATGGCCATAGGAATTAAACCGGAGAACTAAGTATCTTTTTCTAATATGCAATAAAGGAATCAAATGATGAGGCTATGATTACGAACATGGGGCTATTAGATGAAAGGCGCGAAGCCGCCCTTGTCCGATTGGCCGCCCAAAAATAGCGGATCGAAAGGTATTACAATCGAAGGGCCAACCTTCGACACTTTGATACTGGGGACTTGGTACTAAGAAACGTCACACTGAGCACCCGAAACCCGAACGAAGGGAAATTGGGGCCGAACTGGGAAGGACTATACCAAATTATCGAGATCGCCAGAAAAGGATCCCACAAACTCGAAACAATGAACGGCGAGCAACTACCAAACAACTGGAATATAACTCACTTGAAGCGATATTACTGCTAAGGTATGGCCCCGTTGTTTCTTTTATTTACATTTTAAAGTAACGCTTGCAAGTAACCAATAAGGGATGATACGAGATTTTAGGTCTGAAAGCATGCGTTGCACTCTTTTTACCTTGAACCGGTTTTGTCCCAAATGGGTTTTCTGACAAGGTTTTTAATGAGGAAACCAGTAAATCGTGCTAACTTAGAATTGAAGGCCAGCTACGATCCGATGACGATGATCACAACAAC
Source organism: Nicotiana tomentosiformis (assembly GCF_000390325.3). NCBI lineage: Eukaryota > Viridiplantae > Streptophyta > Magnoliopsida > Solanales > Solanaceae > Nicotiana > Nicotiana tomentosiformis. The sequence continues at coordinate 119,908,784 of NC_090815.1, read as the reverse complement.
ATTCGAGGCCTCTCTTCGATCAACCTTGAACACTAGGGGGCATTAGCCTCGGATATCGACTTTAGCATGGAAAGAGACTTCAAGATTAAAGGGTCTCGATCGATAGGATTCATTGTAAGGGACAAACAGTCAAATGAACCGTGCCCACATAGACTGCTCGAACCCTGGCACAAACCATGTATACATGTATAACTATTATGCACAAGAATAAAAAGAAGTCTCTTCCTTGTAAATATCTTGCCCTTTAAAAAAATTTCTTGCATTTCTTAAGGAATTTCCTATATCCGATCCTCTAAAGGTATCGAGTACAAGGGCCGCCTTAACCCAAGTTTGAACAATCACTCTCTCACTCGGAGACTCCCGTCCGAAAACAAACTCGGACGGTCCAAGCTATTAGACCTCGGGGGCATAAGACCTATTAGGTAACGCCCAAATTTCAAAGGCCACTGCCGCCCCCACTCGGGGACTGTTATCTTAGGCAAGCCCGAATAACTCAGGATAGCAAGTCCACTGGGCGACACCCAAACTAAAAAGGCTACGACTATATTAACATTGCTCGGAGACATCCGAGGCCCGTAACAAAAAAAAGGCTTTCAAAAAAATTCATAACCGGTTCTAACTATAATCTAAACTACTTTGAGAAAAATGTTTCTGGTGATACCGAATCCCCACGATGCCTTAACAGAATAATGTTAAAGTCAAGGTTTGTTTGAACCTTCGAACATAACCTAACTATTTCATGCTAAGGCATTTCGATCTTTGCGAATACAAATAATAAAGCAAAGGGAAAAATACAAAAACTGTTAAAGGGGAAAAGCCTTATATATTCATATCCAAAATTCTTTTTACAAGGAATAAATATCCTCGATACAAAATTTTACAAAAGATAAACGACCTCAAAAAGTAAAGGACAAAACATCTAAAAGGATCCTAAGTGCCCTAGTCTTCGTCGGGGGACGCATCATCACCTTCGGGCTCTCCGCCACCTTCGGACTCACCCGAATCTTCAAACCCCTTGGAATCTTCCTCCTTGGGATAAGCCAGCTTCCTAGCCTTGGCTTCAAATACCTTGGCATTCTCGATTTTAGCCAAAAACTCAAAACCGCGGGCATGAACTCCCTCGAGGGCCTCCCTTCGAGATTGCCACTTTGTATGCTCCACCATATTTCTCACTTGGTCCTGAGTTGCCTCAGCATTGGCCTAGTGCTGGGCCACCCTCTCATCGGCCTTGGCCTTTACCATGGCGACCTCTGATTTAGCCTCCTCAAGATCCTTGGCTAGTGTTTTTTGACCGGATACCACCAAGCTCAGCTAAGACTTGAGCTCCTCTATCCTTTTGGCCTATACCAAGGCCTTTTCCTTTGCAGCCCGAAGCTGGACCTCAGCCGAAGCCAATTGTGCCCGGGCAGTCTCCTTTTCCAAGGACATGTGGTCCATGTTTCTTTTCCATTCTTCGGCCTCAACCTTTACTGTATCCACCTCCGCCTGGAGCTATTTGTTCTGGTCAAGTTACTTTTGAACCTGTGGGTTCGGACCGTTAGCTACTGTGTCTGACTCATCGTCACTAACTTCAAATACTCTTCTCACCTGCTCGACCATGTCGTCATGCTCCTTGCGAGCCGCTTCTAGCTCAGCCTGGAGTTTCTCAATAAGAAGCTTGTAAGCATCCCTCTTCTTAGCAAGCTCCCGAGTCTCGACCTCGTGATGGTTTAACTATTCCCGATATCGGATAAAATTCTCGTGATGAAGCATCGAGGCCTACAAGCACAAAGAAAGATATTACGATTGTTTGTGACATAATCTAAGTATATAGTAAAGAGGCGTTCGAAGTTACCCGATTTAATGCATGTTGAGCTTCGTTGAACAGGCAGGGTGCTTGTACCTTGTCCATCTTGGCTTGATCGTCTTCGGTCACCAGGTACCGAAGATAACTGGAAACCCCCACGGGGAAGAGAGAACCCGGGCATCCTCCGGAATAGACATAATAATTGACCGCTTCTGTTAGGATATACACTCGGAGCTGGGAACCGGTTTAATAATTTTGGACTTGAAAAAGGTCCGCTGGCTCCCGAAGACGGTCTCTTCTTTGGGACCGGTAAGTCCCTCAACCCGGTGATGTCCTCCGAGGCAGTAGAATCTAAGCCATCGAAGAAGTTGTTGAGAGAGTTTGCTACCCCTTGGGGCCCTTCGCTGAGGTGACCTTTGGCGTCTGAGCCTTGTTGATCATGGAGTCGGTAAACTCAGAGAGATCTATCACTCCACATGCATCCTTCGGGGAATTGTCCTCTACTCGAGAAGCATCGGCCGCAGCTTCCTTATCGGCCTCCCTAACTTGAGGTAAAACAGCCTCGCCCCTCTCTAGTTCCGAGGCCTAGCTCGGCCACTGACTCTCCATCGGTCCCCCTGATTTGGGGCAATTCGATGCCGCCTCTCTCTGATTCAGGGCCCGCTCGTCCCTCGGATTACGACTGCATGTGGGCCACCAGTTCATAGGCTTCTTCTTCCTCTTCTTCTTCTTCTTCTTCTTCTTTGGACTCATCCCTCAACCGGTGGAGTGATTCCGATGAAAGCTCTTGGGCGCTGGTACTTTCTTTGGATTTGCGCACCATTCTCCTCCTCAGTTTCTTCTTCTCGGAGCTCGGAGAGTTCGGAGCACTTTTTATTTTCTTCTCTTTATCATGCCTCAGAGCAGATGGTTCGGGGAGAATATCTTCATCACCGGATGGGGGCCTCATTGCAATATCTTTGGGAAGACCTGCAAAGGAAAAGGAAGTGAGAACGGTAGCAACATGAAACTTAAGTGTTATCCACATAGGAGAGGAATGTCACCGTGAGAACGGGCCTTCCACCGGCCCTTCGAAAGTTCGTGCCATGCGCGCTCGAAATACGGCTTTTGCGACACGATGCCCTCAACCCATTCCTTGAGTCGAGGAACTGCATCTGGCATCCGAGCAATAGCTGCATCACCACAAAATGTCGATGAGAAGGGAGGAAAAGGAAAAGCGATAAAAGAAATCGTAAAGGCAAGGTTATACTTATGTTTCATGTTCCATTTATCAGGAAACAACATATCCTCAGCCGAGATTAAATTCGAGGTCTTCACTCGAACGAATCTGCTTAACCAGCCTCGGTTCCCATCCTCGTCGATGCTCGAGAATGAGGCCTTACTGTCCCGACGGGTAAGTTTTATTAATCCCCCTCGATAGAGTCGGGGACTATACAGACGCATGAGTTGATCGATGGTGAAGGGACACCCCTCGATTTTGTTTAAGAAGAAGCGGAGGAGGATTACTATCCTCCAGAAAGAAGGATGCATTTGACCGAGGGTCACCTCGTACCTCTTACAGAAGGCGATGATGACCGGATCTAAGGGGCCCAACGTGAATGGATAAGTGTAAACACTTAAAAACCCCTCCATATGGGTAGTAATCGCTTCTTCGGCCGTAGGAACCACCACGTGCTTATCGTCCCAGTTGCAATCCTCCTTGACCTTGGAGAGGAAGCTATCGGTGACTGAGCATATATATCTCGAGCCGGTTCACACCGACCTGGTACCGATGAGGGTTTATCGACCTTGAAATCAGCACCGGTCGGGCACCCCGTAGGAACGAACATCTTAAGGGGAGGTTCCGGTGTCCGTTCCTCAGTAGCAGTAGACGAAACATTTCCCTCTTCAGCCGGTCGCGAGGCAGAGGGAGTTTCTTTTTGGGGAACGAATTTTGAGGTCTTTGCCATTTTTTGGAAAATGAAGGAAAAAAAGGAAGTTACAAGAGTATTCTTGATGTTTTGGGATGAAAAAATAGAAGTTCTTATAAAAGGAGTTCAGAGTAACCAGAAAATTGATGCTTAAGAGTGTTGAAATTTCTAAGGTACGAGGGCAGAAGGTTTTAAAGTAAAGTTTGAATGAATTAATGAGGGGGTATTTATAGTTTCTCAGCGACTGTTTACATCTGGGAGTGGCCGACCGGCAACTGACAGGCATTTAATACCATTAAAACTTGACTGGCAAGACGTTTCGACTGTTTTATCGTTTCTGTCACAAAATATCGAAGTCAGGATCGGAAGTTCATGTCGTTTCTCGTCGTCTACTCTCCGAAAAATGAGGAAACTATCTGTGGACGGCCTAAGTCGAGCTCGACTACAACTTGGTAGATTAGGCTTGGAACGTAGCGACCACGGACTGGAGATCGACCTCGAGTCTCACCGAGCTACAACCCGAGGTTGGGAGACCTGCCTTCTAGGAACGTTGAGTCCGGCATCGACCTTAGCCTCGAGCGAGCTCGGAAATAACTAACAGAATACCGAAATATCCGCGACCGAGCGGATATTATGGCGAGAATCTCGACGCATATCGGTAAGGAGCCGGCAACTAGCAAATCAAGAGATCTTTTACCTTTTATAAGAATATACCTAGAGTAGGACTCCTCTACTATATAAAGGGGGTCTGATAATTTATTCAACACAATGTAACATGCATCAAAAAACAATACATTGTTATTTCTAATTTTTTTATTATCTTGTCATTCTTTCCCGGCATCGATAAAAGTATTTCTGACTCGAGGGTGAGTAACCTTCAAGGCTAAGATTGTTCAACTCGTGTGGTTTGCATTTACTTTTTCATCGCTTATTTTAATTTTAATCTAATTTCCCATTTTATATCAAGTTAGATAACGTATCGTAAAAACCACATACAAATTCAATTATTATCCGATTTTGAGGGTAAACCAGAAGACCCTTTCTTCCAAATATTACAAGGATGTTTGGTTCTCAAACAAAACAAAACACGACAACACAAAACCAGCTAGCAAGAACAAAACAAGATCCAGATCAATAGGCAAAATATATAGAAGCCTAAGAAAAACAATTAGAAGCCTATGAGATCCTAAAACCCCATTTGGAAGCATATTGGCCGAACTCACTAATCTCATCTTCGTTAATATATCCATCTCCATTTTTATCTGAAAAACGAAGGGCTTTTCCAGCTTTCCAACGGCAAAAATGCAAACCCATCTCTTTAAAAGCTAACCTGAGTTCTTGCTTGCTAAGTTTCCCATCTCCATTCTTATCATATTTCTTGAGCATACCCTTCACTTGCTCTTCACTCAGTGTAAGGCCTACACCTGGACGCTAATCCAAAGATAAAAACTCTAACCTTACAGTACCCCCCTCACAAATAGTTGTAAATTGTAAAGCATATAAAAGAATATGAAAGCATCTACCAAAGTAAATAGCGTGGATTGAAAAAAAAAACAAAAAAAAACTCCTTTCATGTGAATATATGTAGATTGAATTGCACGTTAGACCATATTAGAATCAACATGAAATTATGGAGGTTTCCGCGGTCGCTAAATCAATTTATCTGTTTATTTATTGATAAGATTGAGTTGCTTCATCAATTTTTCTATAAGACGCATGCACAATTTTTGTCAAAGTAAATTATTTTTCCTGTGAACATAGATGCTCTAGCAAATATTGAACTTTGAATTCAGAAGGAAAAAAACAATAAGAACAATTAAAGAAAGTATTAATAACTTCTTGTCAACATACTTAATTTTCTTATCCTATGAACATAGAGTCTTTAGCAAAATCCTACTATTGAATAAAAGCTAAAAGCTTAAAGATTGTATATGGATCTTACCTCGCAATGAGCAAAACATTTTGTTCATAATAAATTTTCGTAGTCCGAAAAATAAATTGCAACAAAAATAATATGAAGAAAAAGAGATTTTATTAATAAATATTTGTCAGTACATTTCTATGTATCCCTTAATTATCCTCTTTAACATTCTCTGTGATTCGAGGGCTTGAGAAGTGTCTTTCTCGAATGTAGGACGAAGAAGACCTTCTTGTGATGTATTTAATCGCCAAGAACGCCGAGCAGCACTTTGTTGTTACGGGTTGATCTCCGGGAAGAACTCCGTTGATCACTTCTTTGTTGAAGAACTATGCACTTGATGATTGATCTCTCTGTTTGTGGATGCCTTCACCAATTGCGGAATGTTCTTCTCCAACTCTGAATGTCTTGAGAGTTATGTAACCCCTCTATTTATAGTTGTAGAGGATGGATAGTCTAGCTACATATGAACTCTCTTGCTTGATTCTGATTGGCCCTTGTCATTCTAGCCACTTGGCGACTTGTGGTTGGTTCTTGCTTTTTGACTTTGATTGCCACATCATTTAACACGTGGCGTCATCTTTTTGGCTTGCAGTTTGACTAGATATGCCATGTCACTTGACATATGGCATGAGTCTGGGCCTTAAGATGAAATGAACCTTGGGCTCGAAAATCTTCTAATTGTTGTTGAGCCATTAATGCATTGTGAATATCCTCAGACAGTACCTTGTGTGTAATGATATCATGGAGCACCTGATTCAGATATTTCAATGGTACATTGATCTGAATTTGTATTGGAGAACCGGTACCTGAAGCATATGCCATGGGCACAGTTTCAATTGCACCTGATTCCTTGGGTACTATAGCCTGCTCCAGATGCTCATACTCCATAGATGAATATTTCAAGACCTCTTAACCATTTTCGTGATCAGCTAAAGACTCATGTATAGCTCAGAATTGAAGCTCATAGATAGAACCTAAGCTAGGGTTCATTGTGGCAGGATTCCCAAGACTTACTGTTCCATTGGAATCACCAGCCTTACCACCAGTTGTGTGAAGCTCTGACCCAATTGTGTTATCCAAAACATCCACATTAATAGCACTAGCTTGATTATTCCCTGAAATCACCACCGGAACATCATCAACATTGATCAAATCCACCTCTTCACTTCTAGTGTTTACTAATTCATTGGATTGCTTCTTAGCTGATGTTGCGGTAGATGATCCCCCTTAATTTTTGACTTCGTTTGTTGCTCCTATATCACCCCCAACTGGTATAATTTGTTGATGCAAACTGGAGTTCAATTTATCATCAACCCTAGGTTTTTGATTCATAGGGTTTACTGTAGCATCTGTTTCAATCAAGTCTCATGTTTGCTCTTGGCTGTCGCCTTTTTTTCTTTGCTTCCTGTATTCATTGTTGTGTGTGTTTGAGCTTCCATATTATCAACTTCATTACTCCGTAGTGATTTTCCAGAATTAACTTCAATATTCTCCTCCTTTTTTTCAGAATCCTCATACGTTTGACAAGGGACCTCATGACACGAATGATTGATTGTAACATTGAGTTCCCTTAATTCATCCTTATTTGTACCAAATCTTCTATGTACCCATTCAATAGTAGAATCCCTTCTAACCTCTTCCTCAATCCTTGTATCATTGGGATTAGATGAATTGGCATTAGCCCCATTCTTTCTTGACTTCACTATCCCCATTGAACTAGGATTCGATCTTTTTTCTTTATAAGCCTCCTCTTTTTCCTTATTCACCACATTCAGTACAACTTTTTTTTTAACACGTCTTGCCTCCTCATCTCCTTTATTTAACGAGCTATAATCAACATTATGAACCCTACTTTCCTTATGAATGTTATTAGTTTTTTTTTTTTGGCTTCTCCAACTCCTTACCGGACTCACCAACAATAATCCCAGTGTGCTTAGGATTAGAGCTATAGGCATCAGCTTTCTTTATCTGTTCCTTTTCATGTATTTTCTTGGATCTATTGGCCAGTTGTTGCTCCGTCTTTTCATTGCCCTTATCATCTCCTTTGCCATCAGTGATCCTCAAAGTTGGTTGAGCAATTCCTTCCACTTCTAACGCATAAAATTTATTTTTTGTAGCTACTGTCTCAACTTTGCTCTTCCCCTTCCCATTGTCAGCTTTCTTCTCATTTATATTTTCAATGATGTGACCTATATTATCTCGTTGATATTTGTTCCTTCTTACTTGGATCCACTCCTGTTTATCATGATTTGCAAGTGGTTTGCCCAGAACTTTACCACTTGTAAGAATCTTTGTAGAGGCAGTTGCAGTACCAATCATATCTTTATCATTATTTTGATCAACAACATTCTCTTCAAACTTCTTGTGTAGTTCTGGATGAATCACCCAGCACTCAACTTCATTATGCCCTTGCTTCTTGCAAGTCTTGCAATACTTTAGCATATAATCATATTTAATTTTAATCCACTTGGACTACTTCGGCCCAGATTCATCTTCCTCTTCTACTATCTTAATTCGTTGAGGGAATTTTACAAGTAAATTCACCTCTACTTTCACTTTTGCACAACTAGGTCGTGTTCCATTTTGAGTTGCCAAGTCTACATGAAGTGGATTACCTACTGCCTTTGCCAAAGAAAACACAAACTCCTTACCAAAGAAATTTGGAGGTAGCTCAGGAAAGACTATCCATGCTATTGCAATAGGTGTTTCTTCATCAGGAGTCCACCAAGGGCTCCACTTTGTGCATCGCATCTGCCACATCTCACTTTGAACTTTCAAATAGAAAGAAGGTTTTGATAGCAAGTGTACACAATTTTTAAGCAATGAGAGTCTAATTAACACATGATTGTCCTCAATGAGACCTACTGAACATGCCCCTTTCAATTCACACTAGATTGGAATTGCCTTACGTAGCTCTTGAATCACTAGCTTGCCGTAGGAAAATTTTCCAAGGACTGCCAGTGTTAACTTTTGTTGAATGATGGATTGCCTCACTTCTGCCTTCTTCCATCTAATCACAGGCTCACCGTGGAGATATTCCACAGTTTTGATGGGAACGACGGGTAGGGTTTGCATGGGAGTATTTAAGGTTTTTGGTTGTAATAAATTTGTGTAGTTTTGGATTGGATTTGTAGTTGTATTGGGTGTAGTAGTCTGTGGGGGAGGTGTAGACTACTGACCAGCCCCATCCAGAAGCTGGCCAGTGGCCGGAGAGGCCATAGAAGCAGGGTTTTGGCATCAACTTTAGGATTTTTGCATGAGAGAAAAGAGAGCGTTTTTTGATTTTAGAGCTTCTCTCTCTAGGCCGCGCTGAATGGGGTTTTTCTTATGGCAAATCCACTAGGCAAGGTGCCTAGGGCTAGTTTTATATATTTTTAAATCAAAAACAAAAAACAAGTTGCACTTAGTCTAACAATGTGTAAAGTCATAAGCTAAGTAAATTACATAATTCCTAAGATCAACTTTGAGTAAGTGAGGCTCAGAATTGATTGTACATTTTGATCTAGCCAAGCAATACCAAATTGATCTACCAAAGTATTAACCTTCATGCATACTTTGGATGTTAAACTCATTAAATACCATAGTCTCCTATAATGGTTCTTCATCGTCAAAACTAGCGATATCAACACTGCCCAGATTTTTGCACAACTGGGCAATTGTCTTTCATTTTCATTATGTCCTTGTTGTGCTTTCCTTTTGTCAACAGCATCACCATCATTAAGCTCCCAAAGCCAGCTGAAAACAATGCGGTTGCCTGCATTCTCAAGTAACATTACAAACTACACGTATATCAAACATATTCCACTTTCCAGCATTTTTGCACATAGTCTGCGTTGCAGTGTTTGCTCAAAGATTCGTGTGACCTCTAGTTGTGAATCAATAAAACTTTTTCATGAAACCAAACCTGGGTTATTGAAGTAATGAAATGCACTGGGTTCTCAATTTGCAATGCATCCCTTATACCCGTTTGTTGGCTCCAAAGTCCACTACCTCGTGAGATTCTGACAATTAAAGAACTAGGCATCCATCTCTTGCATTTCAAATCTTGTGTCGCCCCTGCTGTGGTACAAAATCCGATGAGTTAATATGGAAGTTCATATTCATTATCAATCTTCAATTAGCCATATTTATGATTATATAGAGGAGAAAAAGATGGAACAACAATGGAGAAAAGGAGGCAGAGTGAAAACGACGGCAAAAGTCTGCGCATATCAGTAATGAGCACAGAAAGAATGATGAAATTCTGATTTCAGAACCAAAGCTAATTAGCTATGCAGTTCGCCACTCTTTTTTCTTTCCTCCTTCATTCTTTTTAATTACTCTTCTTCGGTAAATCCAAATAGCAATATCAACAAAAGACCAATCTCATAGCGTATTTTTTCAGTTGATATCCATGGCAAAGATCTGAAGCAAATTAGTACAAATTTATAGATCCAATATGCTGCCTTTTCAGTTCTCCATTATCATACACAATAACTTTGTTGATATTTATGATGAAATAAATTGTGAAAGAGGTGCAAGAAACCTTACAACCTCACAATGATGTTCTTCATTCTTTATATATCATAATGAATTAAATTGAGGGTCTAAAAAAGGTTATAATCAGACAATAGTTGAGAAGTAGATAAATGGGAAAAAATTAACGGAGAAAGGATATCTAATCCACATAAATAGAATAACGGATTTTGAATCTTTATAATAAATAAAAATTACGGGGGGGGGGGGGGGGGTGGAGTAACTGACATAGAGATTTAAAATAAGATAAATTAACAAATGAGAGGAATATGGCAAAAAAAGGGAAAAAAAAGATAAATGGTATTCCTGGTCAAAGAAATATGCTAAGTCACCAACGGTAATCCCACCTTTATATAGATATAAATATAGATAGAGATTGTTATTTGATATATTGATTTTCTCCATCAAAAAGTAATTTTTACTCTATCCTCTAGCAACTGTAACGACGCTCATAATGGATAATGTGTGATATCGAAAATTTTTTAGGATCTATACCTTTTAAAGTAGAAGAAAGAAAAATAAATCGAACCATCCCAGGTGGCTTTCCAAAGAAGTAACAGTAGCAGATTGGCTTCTCTTTTGTGCTGTGCAGTTTAATTTTCTAATTGACGAGAGCTATGTCACGACCTATTTTCTGAACAAGCCGTTACGGGTACCCGATCATTAAACTTGACCGATCGAACCATTTGTGCTTATCAAATCTATTATAACTTCAAACTTTTTATGCAACAAGGCAATACTTTAACCAAATACTTTTAATTAATTTAAATATCTAAAATAAACCAACTCCAAAACTTTATTCGTAGTAACCACTGAAATACTGCTAAGTTATTATCAAAAAATATCTGAATCTTAACCCACCGACTGTGTCTATGAAGCCTCAACTGATAAAATGATGCACTGCTCAGGATATGAGATTGTGTGGCTAGTTCTCCAAGTAAACAAAGAAATAACTAAATAAAAATGACTCAAAGAAATACTCCACGAACAAAAGCGGAGCTCACCAATAGCACTGGAGGAGAGGAAAGTCCTAACCTGTAGCCTGCTCGCCTGTAAAACCGGTTCCTACGTTGTACCGCAGACCAACGTAGGTTTCCGAAAGAGAATATCAGTACCACCCATTGTACTCAGTGAGTCTCAACGAGAAGGGACGAAACTTTAATAAAGTATACATTACGAGCAAAGATTATTCTAAAAGCATAAAAAACATAAAGCTTCTAAGGACAATTCTAAAATAATTGCATAATAGCAGTTTATGAATATTCTAAAATAAATTCTTTTCTTTTTTCTTTCTTATAAAAAAAAATACTTCACTTTATACTTCGGGAGTTCCAACTATCCTCATTTATTTCTATCTTGGTTACCATGTGATCGGCACGAGTTCGATCCCAATCTGATCGAATAGGCCCAATCCACGAGGTGCCACTCACTTTATGGTTCTCAGCGCTCATATATCATACATTTGCCTGGCTAGGCAAATTCTCAGCAATGAGACCCTTGGCTCGTGTGCTCCCTACTTTGGCACAAGTAGTTTCAGGAAGTCAATGCCTTGATGAGGACCCTCGTGCTGGACGATGACCCCTTCTTAGAATAGAGTATACTACTAAAAAAATACTTTAATAATAAATTATTCTATGTGACCCCGCTAAGATCTAAATCAACTTCTCAACTTTCCTCACCATTCAAGTCTAAATCTTTTCTGGAACATCCTATACATACTCATACTGGTATCTTTAAATGTAAAGCATTACATAAACATGAAATAAACATTCAAAAGTATTTCTAAAGATTCTTGCTTCTTCATGAATTTTCAACATGAAAATGGCATATAAGAATAATACAAAAATCTGAAAATTTATGCACATATATCAGAATAAATCATCTAAACTCTAGCTAGAATAATTTTAGGCTAATAGGTACTCACACGCTTCAATTAATCACATATTAACTCTTTTAAGCAATTCATCAAACATTTTGTATGCGTGCTTTTGTGAGTTAAACCACCTTAGTAAAGGACTATATCAACTCACCTCAAAACTTCTCGAGCCAATACGTAGGCCTCAGTCCAATTTATACCCGTCAAACAATCGATTCTAGAATAACTAGTATATTTTAATTAATTTTAAAGTTTCACACTTAAACATGGAATATAATGTTGATATAGAGAAAGAAGGGGATTAACTATTCGATTCTTACCTACTACTACTGTAGGATAATTGACAATATGAAACTTTATATAATTGAGTTCAAGAATTAGTGATTTGTAAAGAAAAGAAAGGAAAGAAGCAAACACAAGCGAAGGAGCTAATGCCACCTACAAGAATATTGCCCAAGAGGGCAGCCTCAACAACAAGATGATGATTAAAACTGTTACACCCTATGTTTTCGTACGTGGAAGTACGCCATAAGTAAATTGATATAAGCTCGGACATGAGATGTTACATCCCGTATTTTTTTTTCGTACGTTACAAGTTCGTCGAAGTTTGGCAATTTGGGATAAAATACGGTCCGAGCTGTAATACCCGATATTTATGGACTAGTACTATACAAGGTATCACATGGGCATGTTAGTAAGGTGTATAAGGTATGTTAAATTGAGTAGTATTATAAGTAATTTGAGATAATTCTTAATTATGTAGATAATTGAGTAATTATGAATTTTTAGTGGGAGATTAACTAAGTAATTAAGCTAATTAAATAAATCAAGATCTTGGATAAGCTTAATAAGCCAAAACGTGGCAGCAACAAAGGCCTAAATTATGACTCTTAAGTTCATAAAATAGGTGGCACATTTTGAGGATTTAGAGGCCTAGTCATCACTAAAGGGTGGGCCCCACAAATCTCAAAAATAAGAGATTTTAATACATCTTCTATGTAAATACTTATGTTGCTAAGAATTGAAACCTTGATCGCTAAGAGATTTCATACGGATGGAATCTCCAAAGTAATTCATTTTGAAATTTCAGAGAATTCATTTTGAACTCCAAGGCTTTCAACGTGAGGCATCTCAACTTTAAGCATATGTCAAATGCCAAAATATTAATCTTGAAGAATTCAATATGAGATTTCATATGCATCTGCATATATCAAAGCAACGCTAGGCTTCAACAATTCAAAATGAAAGTGAGATTTTGCAATTATAACGGAGTACGGTGCAATCTTTTTCAAGAATATCATACGGATTTTCCCCTACTTCGATCCGCCGTTACGTGTTTTCGCAAAAAGAAAATCGGTTCAGGCATGTTAAGGCTATCCCTTATTTCTTTTGGCATGATCAATACGATACAAACGAAACGAGCAAATGCACAATTTCTATAAATGACTCTATTCATAGAAATATTAGGGGTGTCTATATTCTTGATTCCCCATGTGAATTATTATTATATCTTCTGTTCATGGGTCTTAGAAAAATACGTATTTGATAAAATTTATCCGACATGCATATTATTTTTATGATATTCCGAGAAAATCTTATTAAAGTATTTCTTATGCATTTCATGCATTTATACATGTACATTGACCCATGACCAGATGGCGTTATATACGCGTATAGTATATGTATATGGGATATGGGAAAAAATTATGGCGTTATATACGCACCATCACCTGATCAGCTGGTATACGTTGATGATTTGCCCACAGTGGCCGAAATGATATGATGGGATACCCTCAGAGGCTTGATGATGTTATGAACACATATACCTATGCATGGTATGACATTTATACGTATATGCATGACATTATATAAATGAAATGATTCACAGAGCTATGCAGTCATACATGTCGAGTCTTTTACTCCATCTTTCTCTCATGTCTATTGTTTACTGATTTTCATTCCTTACATACTCGGTACATTATTTGTACTGACGTCCCTTTTGCCTGGGGACGCTGCGTTTCATGCCCGCAGGTCTCGATAGACAGGTCGAGAGTCCTCCAAGTTGGCGATCAGCTCTGCAGAAGATATTGATGCACTCCATTTGCTTCGGAGTTGCTTGTTTGGTCAGTATTATTTAGATATGTATGGTTTGGTATGGCGGGGCTCTGTCCCAACTTTTATGACAATTATGTACTCTCAGAGGCTTGTAGATATATGTCGTGTACGTGAAAGATTGTACGGTCTTGTCGGCCTGTGTTTTGAGTTTATAAATGATCATGTTGGCCTATTAGGCCCGTATGTCATATTTATATGATGAAGTAATAAGAAAGATACATTACGTTGGTACTCCGTTGAGTAAGGTACAGGGTGCCCATCGCGGCCCATCGGTTTGGGTCGTGACAAAAACATTAATATGGAACATAAGGTCTGTTAAGACTCAGCAGGCCTTTCAGAGAGTTATCAACATGCAAAGGGAACATGGTTTTTTCATTATAGCACTTATGGAGTCATTTCAAAAGCAGAGGTTTATTCAGAACTACAGAAGGAGGCTAGGTATGGAAGCTGCAATATCAAATGTTAATGGGAAGATATTGTTATTCTTTGATGCTGTGGTGGAATGGGATCTATTGATTGATACTGAGCAGCAGTTAACCATCAAGGTGTACCATCAAGATATTGGTAAGTATATTATGATGACTTTTGTATATGCAAAGTGCTCAACACTGGAAATATTAGAATTATGGGATAATCTATACTACCTTGCTAGTGATATGGTGTTATCTTAGGTGGTTGGAGGAGATTTTAATATGATTCTTAGTAAAGAGGAGAAGATAGGAGGACTGCCAGTGTACCCCCCCCAGAGTATGAAGATTTTTCCTTTTGTGTTAACTCATGTGCACTCTTTGATCTTCGATACAAAGGCAGCCCCTTCACTTGGTGGAATGGGAGGCCTAATGCGGAATGTATATTCAAACGTTTGGATAGAATTTTGGTGAATTTGCCTTTCTAGACCCTATTTCCCAATATAGAAGTGGAGCATCTCATTAGAACAGGCTCAGATCATGCTCCACTTTTGATGAATTGTGGTGATCGGGCCTTACAATTTGTTAAACCATTCATGTTCATGAACTTCTGGACCAAACATGAGTCTTTTATGGAGGTGATTAGATAGAATTGGATGGCTGACTTCACTGGAGATCCTTTCTTGATGTTCAAGTAGAAACTAAAGAGGGTTAAGATTGCTCTCTCTAAATATACCAAGCTTACCTATGGGGATATTTTCAAGCAACTAGCTATTATAGAAGATGTGGTTAGAGTAAAGGAAATGTTGTTTGAAGAAGAGATAACAGTGGAGAGTAGAATAACACTTCAACAAGCTCAAGCTGCATTAAAGAAGTACTTGAGCATTGAGGAGTAGTATTGGAAACAAAAAGTATGAATGACATGGTTTGTAGAAGGGGACAAAAATACCAGATTTTTCCACTACCATGTCAATTGTAAAAGGCAAAAAATCCAGTTGAAGAGAATTCAGAATAATGATGGTGCATGGATTGATTAACAAGATTTGATGGCTGGTGCTGCAGTTGAATTTTTCCAGAAGCAGTTCACACAAGAAGATGATCCAACAATCTATGAACTCCTAAAAAATGTGCCTACAATGGTATCTAGTGAGCATAATTTAGAACTTTGTAGAAGTCCTACAAGGGAGTAGGTGAAGGCAACAATACTTGCTTTGAGTGGTGAGAGTGCAAGTGGTCCAGATGGCTTCGCTGGTATTTTCTTTCAAGTATGCTCGGATATAGTGGGGAAAGACATACACAATATTCTGAAACTGTTCTATGGAGGAAGCGCTTTTTCTATGTCTATAACACACACAAACCTTGTCTTGCTGCCAAAAAATCAAATAGTCCAAACATTCTTTGATCTCAGACCTATAAGTTTGAGAAATTTCATAAACAAAGTGATCTCGAGAGTGGTTCATGATAGGCAGGAAATGATACTACCTAATTTGATCTCTTCCAATGAATCAGGCTTTGTCAAGGGGAGAAGTATATTTTGAAAATATTTTGTTAACTCAGGAGATTGCTATTGACATAATATTAAGGGGAAAACCTGCCAATGTAGTCATCAAACTTGACATGGCAAAGGCATATGATAGGGTGTCGTGAAAGTATTTGATGTATGTATTGAGGAAAGTGGGGTTTGCATAATGCTTCATTAACATGGTGTGGAATCTACTTGCCAACAGCTGGTACTCAGTTCTAATTAATGGTCAAGCTTCAGGCTTTTTTCACTCAACAAGAGGTTTCAAGCAAGGGGATCCTCTATCTCCAGCATTGTTCATACTTTCAGCAGAAGTATTGTCTAGGTCTTTGAATAAGCTATTTGAAGACAAGAGGTTTAAAGGCTTTGGCATGCCTAAGTGGACTGATCCATTTAATCATTTAGCCTATGTTGATGGCACTATAATCTTTGCTTATGCTGATTCTTATTCTTTAGAAAAGATTATAGAAGTTCCGTCCAAGTATGAGCACACTTCTGTCCAAATGATCAAAAAGGCAAAGAGTTCCTTTTATATACATTCTAATGTGACTGGAACATTGTTTAATTCTGTGGGGGTTATTACTTGATTCATAAGGGGCGAGTTTCCATTCACTTATCTTGGATGTCCCATATTATACACAAGAAGAAGGAGGGATTACTACAATGATCTAATAAAGTAGGTGAAGGCAAAGTTACATTCTTTGAAAGGGAAGTTACTGTCCTATGGAGGAAAAGCTACTTTGATATCTAGTGTCCTACAAAACATGCCAATACACATCCTATCTATACTTGATCCACCTAATAATGTACTTGAACATTTACATAAAACCTTTGCTAGGTTTTTCTAGAGTAACAAGGAAGAAGGCAAAAGTAGACATTGGACAAAATGGCAAAATCTGTGCCTTCATAAGGAGGAAGAAGGAGTAGGTTTTAGATCACTAATTGTTGTCTCCAAAGCATTATTTGATATGCTATGGTTGAATTTAAGGACTTCAAAGTCCTTATGGTCTAAGTTTATGTGGCATAAATACTGTAAGAAGGAGATGCCAACAATAGTTCAATTTAGAAAGGGGTCACACGTATGGAGGATAATGTTGGAGGCTAGGGAAGAGGTTGAGCATGAAATACTATGGGAAATGAATAGGAGAGAAACTAATGTTTGGCATTAGAATTGGACTGGATTAGGAGCTTTATATCATGTTGTTCCTCTAGACTTTCCAATCAATGAAGAACTACAGAAAGTAGTTGACTTGAGAGATGATGATGGATGGAATGAGCAGCTCCTAGAGCAGTCCTTCCCAAGGGATATTGCTGATCATATTAGACTGGAAGTACATTTTGACAATACAGACGAATACTGGGATACTCCAAGATGGATGCTACTCCTTCAGTTAAATTTTTAGTTAGTAGTGCTTGGAGAATTTTAAGGCATAGGGAACCAACTAATCCCGAGTTCAACAAGCTATGGACTAAAGGTTAACCTTTCAATATCTCATTCTTCTTATGGAGATTATGGAAAGGTAAGATCCCTACTGATGATTTGTGGAGGAGAAGTGGTTACATGGTTTTGACAAAGTTCTGGTGTTGTTTGCAACCAAAAGAGACTCATTTCAAAACTTGTTCTTAACAAGTGATACTGCAACTAAGGTGTGGAAGACTTTCCTTCAGGTAGCAGGATTGGTAGTGATTTTGGTGCAGGTTCATCAAGTATTAAGGGCATGGTGGAATGCACCATGCTGTCATAAACTTAAACCATTATTTCAGGCAACTCCAGTAGTCATTACATGGGAAATTTGGAAGAGGAGAAAATCTATGAAGTATGGAGGTTCAGTGTCTTGTAATAGGGTAATTCATGAGATGAACAAGACATTACAATATCTAGCAAGAGTGAGGTATCCGTGGATCCCAAACATTCCTCTCTTATGGAGAGATATGATAAGATTCTTTGAATGTTACAATCTATATATTATAACCAATAGAGTAACATGGCAGCTCCCTTATGAAGGGTGGTTCAAATGCAACACTGATGGTGCATCTAGAGGCAATCTTGGAACTAGTTCCTATGGATGTTGTATGAGAGATTGTGCTGGTAATGTGGTATATGCCAAGGCTGAGGTGATAGGGGAAACAACAAATATAGTGGCAGAAGCTGAGGCAATATTAGAATGGCTAGTATATTGTGTGGAAAGATGGCTGCATCCTCTTATTATGGAGACTGATTCTATGGTGATGAGAAAGATCATTGATGGGGAATAGGAACCTCCTTGGTGTATAGGGATGGAAGCAAGGAAGATAAAGAAGATCAAGAGCAACTAAAATGTAGTCTTTGAGCATGTGCTAAGGGAGGGCAATGTAGTTGCTAATTTCTTAGCTAACCTGGTTTTTTCTTTTGCAGGTACAGTTACATATCACTCTTTTCAGGATCTACCTATCGAAGGAAAGATACTGGTGAACATGGACAGAGCTCAAATTCCTAACCTTAGGGTTAGGATTGCGAAAAGAAAAGCACCAGACTAATGAAGGAGTCCAGAGTTCACTGCCTATTCTTGTCATTGCACTTTCTTCTTCTCTTATCTGTATAGTGTACAACCCAATCTTCCTACACCCTTTGACTAGGAAGCTGAGGCAATATCTGTATGCCACAACCCAATCTTTAATATTCTTAGCTCAACAATCTCCCTACACCCTTTGATAACACATGCATGTAAATTAAACAAATCTCATGCCCAGAAATTTATCTTGCTAGTTACCCATTTTCAGAAAACTTCGAAATTAGGGTTTAGGGTGTAGAATCTTACCTCTAGGATGAAGACTTAGTGAGCTTCCCTTCTTAATCTTCCAAAACTTGAGCAAGAATTGAAGAAAATTTATTGAAGAACACCTTCTCACTCTAGGGCACTCTCTCTCACTCTAAAATATCAGATTATGTCTCAAAAATGGCCCAAAGAGTATATTTAATGAAAAGGGTCGGGTTTTAAAAACGCAAAAATGGAGCTCCGGAACAAGGTATGCGATCGCATAACCGATATGCGGACTGCATATCGGTCGCATAATTGGATACAAAATAGCCAAAAGAACTGTTTGTGTATGCGGTCACTATGCGGTCCGCATAGCTGTTATGCGACCGCATAATGCACCGCATAACAGTTATGCGGTCGCATAGTCGACCGCATAGTTTCTTCCAACTGACCCAATTAACTGCCTCACTCTGCGGCCATTATGCGGTCCGTAGAGTGGATATGTGATCGCATAATGGACAACAGAAATGCACTTTTCTGCCAAATATTTTCCTTTACTTTCCGGTGCATTGTTCAACCCAAAAAGTCAGAGCCTAGTCAAACACGTAAGCCTAGTCCGGCACCATCAAACATTATTTTCTTTGCAAATTTTACCGGGCTTTACACTTAAGTACTTCGAAACTTTTCGGGGTGTTACAAAAATGATAGACTGTGGGATGAATCAACAATAGAGGAGGTCAAGGCTGCTGCTTTTGGTCTAAATGGGGACAATACAAGTGGTACGGATGGTTTCAATGGGCAATTGTATCATACTGCATGGGATATCATAGGTGAAGATGTACTGAACATGGTAAGAGCTTTTTTCTATGGTGCTGAGCTTCCAAAATTCATTACACATACAAACTTGGTATTGCTGCCTAAGAAACAAAATGTAGCTACTTTTTCTGACATGAGAACAATTAGTTTGAGTACTTTCTCAAATAAGATCATATCAAAGGTGATTTATGAAAGGTTGCTGGATCTATTACCTACTCTTATATCTCCTAATCAAGTTGGCTTTGTAAACGGTAGGAGTATAGTAGAGAAGATTCTTTTATCACAGGAGATATCGACTGATATAAGTATAAGAGGTAAGTAATCCAATGTGGTGATCAAACTGGAGATGGCCAAGGCATATGATAGGGTCGCATGGCTATTTTTGACTAAAGTATTGAAGCAAATCAGATTTGGTGAGGTGTTCATTGATACGGTGTTCAGATTGGTTTCAAATAACTAGTACTCACTGTTATTGAATAGAAAGGGAAATAGTCTCTTCAAATCATCTAGGGGGTAAACCAAGGGGATCCACTATCCCCTACATTGTTCATACTAGCTGCTGAAGTGCTTGGTAGAGCCTTGGATGCATTGTTTGATAACCCTAACTTTATAGGGTTTGGGATTCCAAAGTGGAGTCACAATATCAATTACCTCTCCTATGCAGATGACACAATTATCTTTAGTTCCACACACTAAGGGGAATTTTAGTTGATCATGAATGTATTGGAGGAGTATGAAGGAGACTCAATTCAGAAGGTTAATAAGGAGAAATCGACATTCTATATGCATGAATGTGCTCCTGCAGATGAAGTTACACAATGCACCTCATTACTAAATTTCATAGACACCCATTCCCATTTACATATTTGGGATGTCCAATATTCTATAACAGGAGACAGAAGCATTTCTATAAGGAGATAATATTCAAAGTGCAACAAAGGTTACAATAATGGAAAGGAAAATTGCTATCTATTGGGGGAAGGGCAATTCTAATCTCACATGTACTGGAAAGCATGCCCCATGTCCTATTGTCACTGTGAATCCACCTGTATATGAGATTACTGAGTTGCAGAAGATGTTTGCTAGGTTTTACTGGAGTAATTTAGGAAATGGAAGGGCCAAACATTGGGCATCATTGGAGTCTTTGTGCTTACCAAAAGAGGAGGGTGGTTGTGGATTTTGATCACTTCATGATGTATCCAAGGATTCATTTGCAAAGCAGTTGTGGAACTATAGAACTAAGGAGACTTTGTGGACAACTACGTCACGCCTCAAACCTGGGGACGCGATACCGGCACCCGGTGATTCACTTAATCGAGCATACCAACTTGAGACTGAGGGACTCTGAACATACAATGTCATACTTTGGCCATAAGGCCACATTGCAAAACAATTTGTGAGATAAAATATAAACTGAACGGAGACTAGATCTGACTGAACATCAATATAAAGCTGGGCCGACAAGACCGTCGTAACCACTACAGCTGACAAAAGAAAAATATACATACAAGGCCTATAAGACTAATACACTGCACTGACTGACATGATATGTCTACAAGCCTCTACTGATGGATGTACTGTGGGTCAGAATAGGGCCCTGACCTACGCATGAAATATATATATATACATGTATACACAATATGTACTCAAAACCCTATACTCGGCAACTCCAAAGGACGTGGAGTTTACCAATTAAGCTAAACTTAAACAACACCTTCTGAGGAGGTCTACCTATTTGTCTATCTGAACCTGCATGCATGAAATGCAACGTCCCTCGAAAAGGGACATCAGTACGAAATAATGTACCGAGTATGTAAGGCAATAGAATAACTGAAAGCTGAATCTAAGATGATAATATAATAACTGAAAGTAACTGGGAGTTAAAGATGATCTGGAGATATACTTACCTGCTGATACTGACTCAATTCTCTCAATATAGTAAGTAAAATAGTTGTCCGGCCCCATAAGGCTCGACACATATAATTGGTCGGCCATAGTAGGAACGCTCATAGGCGCTCGGCCATACTAGGCTCGGTATCTCAACCATTCTGGGCTCGTTCATAGGCGCTCGGCCATCATAGGCTCGATATATAACTTACCATCTGATCATAGGTTGCCCAATGGGGGCCTGCCCATCGATTATAGCTCGATGGTGGTGAATAAACTTTAATACTATCTATATATACATATGGACACCCTGCTCTCTTTACTGGAAGAAGACAATACTTAACTGAATATAAAGTCCCGATAAGGGAGAATACTATAACTTATGAGACTAGGATAATGTACATAAATTCAGAAGTACAAACTTCTCTTTATGTCTCGTGATCAAGCGCATGTAGTTACGAGATCATGCCAAAATGAAGAAAAGGTTTAGCATTAACATACCTTATCACAATATTTCCAATTACCATGTTTAACTCGTCTCTTCACACCTTAATCTACAACAACAATAATAATACTATCCTTAAATTATGGAAGGTACAATTATCGCACAACGAACGACAAGCTTATTTTATATTAAAACGGGCTGCATCTCCCCTATAATATTTACTTCCTCCCAATTCGAGATAACACCAACAACACATAAATACAACAATAACAACATATATACATCATTTTCCAACCTTATATCTATCACAAAATACCACAAAATAGCCCAACATACCCCAATCTCTTCATATGCAAAACGACTACCATGGTAGTGTCAAACAACCCAAATATGTTACGACGAATGACCAGATCACCATCCCGCATTTATGTTGTGTTTATCCATACTCTTTCTCCTCCAAAACTCCATAAAACAGTAGCAAAACACACAATCCAACAACAACACAAAACAACTCACAAAATCGTCCACTAGAAGTTGAATAACTCGAACTCACGGCTTCCGATCACCGTCCCGTGAGTTCTTACAATTATGGAACAAATTTCTATACTTTTCCAGCAGACGAAATGGATGAAAGAGAGAAGTATATGTACCTTATTTGGTGAATATCTCATCTCCTATCTTGGTTCTTCACTCCTTAGGTTTTCCTCTAACTAGAACATGAAAGAAGAGAAAATTAATTAGGGTTTGTGTTGAATTTTTGGTAGGATTTTGCAGGGGCTTATCTTGCGTTTTTATGCTCTATAATGATTGTGAAATATGAAGGAAATAATCCCTTAAAAGGGCTCTTTGGCCGACCCGAAATATCTCCTTTTTGGACATATTTAGTCCTCTCATTTAAGCAAGTAGGTGACACACCTACTTGTCACCTATGCAGTCTGCGCAGTCTCGCAAAAACAACAAATATCTCTCTACTCCGATATTGTATTGACAAACAGATTAATGCGTTAGAAACTAAACTCATAGATCTTCAGCTTGATGGGTGGATCACCTAGTAAATCTAAGTATATTGGGAGAAATGACCTAGTGACATTTGACCCAAATTTCTGTAAAACTTATAAACGTAACTTGTGATGACTTTCATTGACATGACTATCATACGACTAAAACAACTCATAACATAACCCTATTATCATGTTAACCACCCTAATCTCACCCCAAAGGTATGGGTTATAACATTCCCAACTTGTCGACTTTCGGCAAAATATTATTTTCTTCAATTTGTTTAGCTCTGAACCTTCAAACCCGCTTGGTACTTGTTCATGATCTTAAATGATTGTAACCTCCAAGGTAACATGATTAACTACTTTATATACTTTGAAAGATGATCTCATTTTTGGTCTTACATCAGTTTGCTTACGACCTACTTTTACGTACGAAAATATGGGGTCTAACATCATTCCCTCCTTTGGAACATTCGACCTCGAATGTTGACTCTTAGAAACTTGGGAAAATTTCGCCAGAGTCTCCTCTGTACACTAGACTAAAACCAACCTGCACGTAGTGAGAAACCATACTATACATATGTCACGACCCAAACTGTAGGGTTGCGACGGGCACCCCGTGCCTTACTCAACCGAGTACCAATGTAATATATCTTTCTTATCATACCATCATAGATAAGTGGTCTTGAAGGTCCTTCATGAGACAAACAGAATAAAACATAAGGGAATACTAGAAATAGGACGACCCAACATGCTATATAAGCGTATACATGTGACATACAGGCATATAAGGCCGAAATGAACATTTCTACACTCAAAACATTGGCCGAAAAGGCCATACAAGTATCCATATACATAACATCTATCTACAAGTATCTAAGAGTACATAAATGTCATAAAGGTCGGGACAACGCCCTGTCATACCAATTAATAAATGTCCAAAGCATACTGACCAAATAGGCAACGCCAGATCTAGTGGAGTGTACCAACACTTTCCACTGAGTTGATAGACTACTAGGAGGACTATCAACTTGTCTATCGGCACTTGCAGGCATGAAACGCAACATCCCCAGGCAAAAGGGACGTCAGTTCAAATAAAGTACCAAGTATGTAAGGCATGAAAGCAGTATATAAAAGACATGAAAGAAAGATAGAGTAAAGAACTCAACCTGCAAGTCTGAATAGCTCTATGAATCATGAAACATTTATAATGTCATGCATATGTGTATAAATGTCATATCATGCATAGGTATATGCGTACATAACATTATTTAGCCTATAAGGGCATCCCATCATATCATCTCGGCCTCTATGGGTGAAGCTATTAATGTATACCAGCTGATCAGGTGCTGGTGCATATATAACACCATAACCTTTCCCCATATCCCATATACATATAGTATAGGTGTATATAACGCCATCTGTTACATGGGTAAATGTGCATGTATGAATGAATGGAATACATAAAAACTAAGTCAATAAGATCTCTCGAGATGGCATAAGATCAATATGCCTTACGTTAATATCATGAAATAAACTTTATCAACTTATGTATTATCTGATACCCATGAGGAGACGATATAATAACATGACACATGGGGAATCAAGAATATAGGTATCCTTAGTACTTCTATGAATAGAGTCATTTGTAAAAATTACGTATTTGCTCGTTTGATTTGTGTCATATGGATCATGCCAAAAGGAATGAAGGGATAGCCTTAACATACCTTAACTCTGTTGATTTCTGAATACCTTCTAAGCAATTCTTCAAACAACTCAACTCAATCTACCATAGCATAAGGAGATTCAAAATCAGTGTTGAGTAAAGGCTAAGTCCGCAACTTAAACTAGTAGCTCGTTTATGTAAATTAGAGAAGCATCCCCCTGTAACAAGGGCCTCCTCCAATACCATATACCAACAACAACAACCAGATAAATACAATAAGAACAACATCAACAATAGTGTACAAAATATTGCATTAACATGTCATCAACATATCACGACGAGCGGCAAGCTCGGATTGAATCCCTTTATCACCCTTCAACCCCATTATCAATCATTCATAAACTTAGTAATATATCCACCATAATAACCAATAACTTTTAAAGGATTTCCAACCTTGTACTCAATTTCAATGTTACCTGAAATAGCCTAACACAGTGCTTTATAGCCATTTCTTTTCTAGTAACCAATTTCCTCAACAAGCTTTACATGTAAACCAACATAATCATACTAACAATATCATAGCCAACTTATTTTCCATAATTTAGAGCCACTTAAAGTCCATAAGATCAACTTTCAAATCAATCCATCAAGAACAACAACATCTCAAGTTAATCTAAGTATTAACTTGTAGTTTATCATCGTAACAACTTAACCAACATGCAAGATTTCTTAAGCACAATTAGTAGGCTGTTATAAGCACCTTATCCAGTAAAAATAACCTGAAATTTCAGCCAAACACAGCCCACAATTATCCTCAATGACAACACAACCTCAAAGAATTGTTGTTCTTCACTAAAACTAACTTTTGAATTGAAATATGGTGTAATCACTTTGGAATCACTTCAAACCCATATGGTATATATTTAGGAGGATTGGGAGGAGTGTAGAGACGCGGTTGTGTTGAAAAATGAGATATAAAGGTCGTCCATATCGTTTTTAAAGTGAAGTAGGTTGACCACCGCCTAAGTGGGTCCCATTGGAAGCTACTTGCATAGTCTTGCCAAAATGCAAATATCTCTCTACTCTGATGTTGTATAGACAAACATTTTAATGCATTAGAAACTAGACTCGTAGATATTCAATTTAATATATTGATCATCTTGTAGTTCCAAGTATATTAGGAGCAAATCTCTGCTACATTTGACTTAAGTTTCAGCACATTATTAATGTAGCTTATGATGACCTTTACCAACCTCTGTTCCACAACTCGTTTGGCTTCAGAACATAATACACGACTATCATACTAATAAAATAACTCATAAAATAACATCTTTATCATATTAAGAACCCTTGTTTCACCCCAAAAGTGCATGTTATAACATTCCCAACTTGTCGACATTCGACGAAACTTATTTTCATCAATTCGTTTAGCTTCTAAGCCTTCCAACCCTCTCGGTACTTGGTATTCATGATCTTAAATATTTTTAACCTCCACGGTAACTTGATTAACTTACTTTATAAACTTTCAAAGATAATTTAATTGCTGAACTTACATCAATTAACTTACGACGTACTCTTACGTACGAAAATATGGGGTTTAACATCATTCCCCCTTTGGAATATTCATCCTCGAATGTTGATTGATGCGCTTATTAGTGTCATAACCCATAGCTCTTACGAATATTTTAATAGTGTCCTTGTCATCTAGGCAACTATTCTGTGAATAAATCCAAAGGCCAGGGAATTCCCCCTTTTAGGCCTCTTTCTCACACCACGACATGTTGTCGGAATGCTTTCAATTTTGTAACTGTTTTTACCTTTTGTCATGCTGCCTATATGAAATATATAGCTAACACCATTAACACTCCCCGACAACGGCGCCAAAAATTGACCCACGCCCAATCCACACTCAATAGTGAGTGGAAACGATCGTTGGAAGAATAGTACCCAACAAGAGTCGGGGTCGATTTCCATAGGGAGTTAAATATGGGTGTTAGGGTGTACACTTGATGAGTATAGATGAAATAGCTTAATTACACTTCCAAATAAGGGATTTTTGTTATCTACTTCTAAAATTAACACTAGTAATGATCAACTAAGGAAGAGGGGCTAGAAAATGAGTAATTGTTTTTGTTATTTTTATCAAATAGGTAAAAGGTCTAGGGGTGTAACATTCACCTAGGTGTTAGCCTAATGGATAAATTACGTTAATGTTTGTTTTATTGACAGGGGTATAACTCTCAACTCTAAATTACCCACTCAATATCTCTCGTTTGTATGTGCGCCTATGAGACTCTTCTCTCCTTTGACAAGCTATCCCTCTGGGCATCTATAAGTGTACTGAAGTTCTTCGCTTGGTGATTCATCAAACTTACGACTATTGCTATTTGTTTTTCATAGCCACAGTTATCTATCCTTATATGGCTTTACTGCATCTAGGTATGTGATACTACACCAGAACACTTACTTTGGTTTATGATTTCCGAGGTCTGCTATACAACTCTAGGTTACTCTCTCGCTGCTATCATGCTTCCTCATTACTGTTCATCTTAATAATGATGGCCTAATCTCATCTCATACTTTGTAACTTTTATACATCCATTGTTGATTTAGCTTAATGTTGATCCATAATATACTACTGATAACTTGAAACCTCTTATGTAATACCTTGTCACTAGGACTCACGTTGCATCGGGGAACATTTGAAGTGATTTGCCTGATCCACCTAGGGACAATACTATACTTCAATAACCATATTTCATAGCATCCCAACATGATTCAACTTATGGGGGTATTCTAATCCCATGTAATTCATGAAATCCCTTTTCTTAAAATCATTACTCAATCAAAGGCCTAAAACGTCATCCTCTTATCTATCACCATTACACATTTTTTCTACTACCAGGGCAACATTTCATCTCTTCTAATTGCTCCTAGTCTTATACTCCTCTGAGTTCATTCAAGATGTACTGAGCTTTCTATAACTTACAAAAACCATCAACTCTCTTGTTTTGATGGGTTTAATCGCGAGGACATACCTATTCTCGTCACCTTCTCACACCTTTTCTTCTCCTTACTCCTATCTACCTAAAACCTTGTCACTATACGATACTTTAGCTTGCGACCTACACATATCTATTTATACTACTTGCAACTTTCCTTTAACTTACAAGCACCATAGATTTCCTTTCGTGCCTTCTCAGTTGTTTTTAAATGTAAGCAATGACTTTTCCTGGTCGTTCTGCCACTTTTTGTATGAATACTTGGCTTATCTTATTTCCCGCGAATACTGGAATTCATGTAACTCTTATGATCTCAAATATCACCTTTGAGTTTTTTGTTTTCTGGTCATTAGCCACGATAGGTGCCACTTTCTTATGGATTATATACAATATTGTAGTAAGACTATTGTTACAAGACAATTTCTTCTTCAAGTTACTATGCTTAGGTTGAAGGCTTCTTCCATATTTCCTCAGCTAGTCTTTCATTGTAGTACTTATGGGAGACCCTATGACTCTTGTAAAAGTGCAAGCTTATTACAACATATACTTGATGAAAGTTTTGATGTTCTTTCTCGCCTATAATTATCCCTAGTTACTTACCTTCGCGCCCTTGTACTCGTAGGGTTGCTTCTGAACTCGTGTTTTTGACTGTCTTCCTAGTGACACTCTCTTTTATTTTCGTAACACTTATATTGTACCTTTGACTACCCCAACCCCTATATGAATATTTCTCAAGGATTACGATGTCATATCTACGAGATTGAATTCACTATGTTGGGGTTCGCTATGTTTATCTTGCACAATCTAGTGATTTGTCTGTATCGTCTTGTCTAGCCATAAATAGGCTCTTCATGAATCAACACAACTCGTTGGTACATTCTCATATCTATATTCTATGTAATCTCTCTTGGGTTATGTCCTTTGTCTTAACTTACCCTTCGCACTGGCTCCTTATGTATCAAGTGTTCATCTGCACTTATTTATCAATAACATCTAGTGCTGGAACCTTTACTGCCTCTCCCTGGCATCGTGCTTGCATAATGTTCTGGAGTCGTATCATATCTGTAGGATCTGAATAAATGCAATCTCATTCCTTCCTCCTTTCTACCACATTCTTCCTTTACTATTCCATAGTTACCTGAACCACATAACTCCGACGCTTCATCTTTAGCGTCTTTTCACATCTTCACGAATTTCTTACGCACGAAGGTAACCTTTCTGTACCATGGATAACTGAATTTCTTACGCACGAAGGTGACACCTAGTGTAACCGGCACACTTAGTCCCTTAAGCTTAACTCTGCTCATAGTTCTTTCTTTAGGAAAGCGTCTTCCTGAATGACCTTTAAAGGTTATTCTTCTATTGCCCATCTATTATTGATGGAACACGATCTCTGAAATTCTCACAATGTCGACTTTTATCAAGTACTTCGGTCCCTAATTCATATTCACCATCCCATACTAATTTCTATTACTTCGGGGGTCTAACTTTTCCTTCTGGTAATCACGTTGTCACCAACTCATTTCTCAAAATGAGGATATGACTTTATGGCTTATATCCTTTTATTGTTTCAAGGGCTATATCCTCATGTATTCCCCTTCACTTGACTATAGACTCTATAATCCTGTCATATTTTGATTTACCGTTATCATTCATTTATCACATCTTACTCATAATGCTTCATTTACTCTCTTCTTATTCTCCTGCTGATATTTTCGTCTATTACCTTATTCTGAAAACTTCAACAAAACATTCTTTCACTTTTAGCTCCCCTTTCTTCATCTCATTGACTCTTCGGGATGCCTAACTTTCTCACTTTTTTATACTAGGGACGAGAGTCATACTAAGATAAATATTTATCCCTTCTAGGATTCTAGTGCCAATATTCTAAATCTTTCTCGACATTCCAGTATTAATATCTAAATGTACTATTCTAGACTGCACCATCGGGGTGTCTCACAAGGAGAACTATTACCACATTTGCAATATCCTTCGGAAATGTCAGCTGATGCTAACAATCCATCCATCATTTTGGGTTACTCTAACCCCAACTGGATCCTGTTATCTCATCCGTCTCTTAAACTATATCTCTTTGCTCCCCTAGGGCATAACTGAGATGGGTGTGGCCAATTGTACATACCTCTGTTACTGTTGAACGTAACACAGAATGTTTATATTTCTTTACCTGAATTGTAAATACTGATAATCTTTACTAACTGGGTACCTCGTAACCTTCTTCACCTTCTTATTTTACTTGTTCAAACATGTATCTACCTTTTGATTCTCTTATTGCTTTTTTCTATATGGGTGGATAAATATCCATGCCTTAGGTCTCCTTATAAAGAAGCTTACACGTTTTAGTACACACATGATCTTGTGAGGACCTCACATTTACTCATCATAAGCATGATGCAAAATTGAGTTCCTCTGACTCAATTCTTCCACAACCACATTCAATCTCTTACAAATTGTGTTTCTCGATGTATGTATCATTATATTACGAATAAAATAGAATCTAGGAGTTTAAATTCTTACAACTTAGCTCCACCACACGATCTAGAGTAAGAAGAAAGTGTAATAGTCCTAAATGCCTTGTAGCCTCCTGCTTATAAGTGTGGTACACAACACACCCATAAACAAGACTCTACTAGACACGACTTGTAGATTCCCTAGGATAGAACTGCTCTGATACCAAGTTTATCAAGACCGAAACCGGAGGGCCGCAACATGCACTCAGTGCCTTATTCAACTGAGTACCAACGTAACATATCTTTCTTATCATACCATCATGGGTAAGTGGGACAGAAGGGCGGTCATAAGATAAATAGAATAAACCATAGGGGAATACTAGACATAGGATGACCCAACATGATATATAAGCTTATACATGTGACATACGGTCCTCTAAGGCCTATATGATCAATTTACACTTAAACATTGGCCGAAAAGACCATAAAAGTATCCATATTCATGACATTTGTCTACAAGCCTATAAGAGTACATAAATGTTATAAAGGTCAGGACAGGTCCCCGTCATACCAATTAATAAATGTCCAAAGCATACTGATCAAAGAGGCAACGCCAGATCTAGTAGAGTGTACCAACATTTTCCGCTGAGTTGATAGACTACTAGGAGGACTGTCAACTTGTCTATCGGCACCTGCAGGCATGAAATTCAACATCCCCAAGAAAAAGGGACGTCAGTTCAAATAAAGTACCAAGTATGTAAGGCATGAAAGCAGTATATAAAAGACATGAAAGAAAGATGGAGTAAAGAACTCAACTTGCAAGTCTGAATAGCTTTATGAATCATGAAACATTTATAATGTCATGCATATGCATATAAATGTCATATCATGCATAGGTATATGCGTACATAACATCATCAAGCCTCTAAGGGCATCCCATCATATCATCCCGGCCTCTATGGGCGAAATCATTAATGTACACCAGTTGATCAGGTGGTGGTGAGTATATAATGCCATAACCTTTCCCTATATCCCATATACATATAATATAGGTGTATATAATGCCGTCTGGTCATTGGTAATTGTGCATGTATAAATAAATGGAATACATAAAAACTAAGTTAATAAGATCTCTCGAGATGTCATAAGATCAATATGCCTTCTGTTAATATCATGAAATAAACTTTATCAACTTATGTATTATCCGAGACCCATGAACAGACGGTATAATAACAGTACACATGGGGAATCAAGAACATATGCATCCCTAGTATTGCTATGAATATAGTCATTTGTAAAAATTGTGCGTTTGCTCGTTTTGTTTGTGTCATATGGATCATGCCAAAATGAAAGAAGGGATAGACTTAACATACCTTAACTTAGTTGATTCCTTAATACCTTCCAAGCAATTCTTCAAACAACTCAAGTCAATCTACCATAGCATAAGGAGATTCAAAACCAGTGTTGAGTAAAGGCTAAGTTCGCAACTTAAACTAGTAGCTCGTTTAAGTAAATTTGGGTAGCATCTCCCCTGTAACAAGGTCCTCCACCAATACCATATACCAACAACAACAACTAGAGCAATACAATAAGAACAACATCAACAATAGGGTATGAAATATTTCATTAACAAGTCATCAACTTATCACGACGAGCGGCATGCTCGGATTGAATTCCTTCAGCACCCTTCAACCCCATTATAAATCATTCTTGAACTTAGTAATATATCCAGTATAATAACCAATACCTTTTAAACTATTTCCAACCATGTACTCAATTTCAAAGTTAACCGAAATAGCCTAACACAAGATAATATCACCATGGACAAGTATTAATCCAAGTATTAACTTGTAGTTTATCATAGTAACAACTTAACCAACATACAAGAAAGCTTAAGCACAATTAGTAGCCTGTTATAATCACCTTAGATAGTAGAAAACAACTTGAAATTTCAGCCAAACACAGCCCATAATTATCCTCAATGACAACACAACCTCAGAGAGGTGTTGTTCTTCACTAGAACTAACGTTTTATTTGAAATATGGTGTAATCACTTTGGAATCACTTCAAACCCATATGGTATCTGTTTAGGAGGGTGTGGAGGAGTGCATGGATGAGGTTGGGTCGAAGAATGGGAAATAAAGGTCGTCCAAATCATTTTTAAAGTGAAGTAGGTCGACCACCGCCTAAGTGGGTCCCATTGAAAGCTGCTTGCGCAGTCTTGCTAAAACAGGAATATCGCGCTACTCCTATGTCGTATTGACAAACAGTTTAATGCGTTAGAAACTAGACTCATAGATATGCAATTCCAAGTATATTAGGAGAAAAGCTCTACTACATTTGACTTACTTTTCAGCACATTTTGAATGTAACTTGTGATGACCTTTGCCAACTTGTGTTTCACAACTCGCTTGGCTTCAAAACGTAATACAGGACTATCATACAACTAAAATAACTCATAACATAACCTTCTTATCATATTAAGAACCCTTGTATCACCCTAAAAGTACACGTTATAACATTCCCAACTTGTCGACATTCGACGAAACTTATTTTCTTCAATTCGTTTAGCTTCTAAGCCTTCCAACCCTCTTGGTACTTGGTATTCATGATATTAAATATTTGTAACCTCCATGGTAACATGATTAACTTTTCAAAGATGATTTCATTTTTGAGCTTACATCAATTAAGATACGACGTACTCTTACGTACGAAAACATGTTGTGTAACAACATGCCACACATGGCCATTGTCTATAAATAGCAAAACTTGGCCTCGCATGGTCACCAATCATAAATACTGCAAGTCAAAAATAATAGCTTACCTAATGACCTACTACTCAGAATCGGGCTAGGCTGAAGTATCCCATCTTGAGCCAAATCTTCAGTTTGAAATAGGTGGGGGTGTTTTAGACTTCATTTCTTCCTCCGCCTCCCGTGTCATCTCTTCCATGTTCTTGCTTCTCCATTAAACCTTTACGGAGGCTGCCTCTTTATTTCGTAGCTTGCAGATGTTTTGGTCTTGGATGGGAACTGGAACTTCCTCGTACGATAAGTCCTTCGTGATCTGTACATCATCAGTGGGAACCACTCGGGTAGGATCTTTAATGAACATCCGTAGCATTGATACGTGAAAAACCGGATGGACGAATTCCAATTCTGAGGGAAAATCTAACTTATAAGCTACTCAGCACACTCTTCGAATAATCCCATAAAGCCCAATATACCGTGGGCTAAGCTTGCCTTTCTTGTCAAACTTCATCACGCCTTTCATATACGACACTTTTAAGAATACCCAGTCATCAACCCCGAACTCTAAGTCTCATCGTCGCACATCAAAATATGACTTCTGATGACTCCGAGCTGTTAATAGTCGCTCCTAGATAAGCTTTACCTTCTCTACAGCCTGCTGAACCACATCTGGCCCATGTAACCCAGATTCTCCAACATCAAACCACCCTATAGGAGATCTGCACTTACACCCATATAAAGTCTCATACGGAGACATCTGGATACTGGAGTGGTAACTTTTATTGTATACAAACTCGATAAGAGGTAGATGTTCATCCCAACTTCTTTTAAAATCCAACACATATGCTCGTAACATATCCTCGAGCGTTTAAATTTTGCACTCGGCTTTTCCATCGGTCTGTGGATGAAAAGATGTGTTGAGATTCACCTGAGTCCCTAGATTTCTCTGTAATGACCTCCAAAAATGCACTGCAAATTGGGCCCCACGATCAGATATAATAGATACTGGTACTCCGTGTAGCCGTACTATCTCCTTAATACATAACTTCGCATAATCTTCTGTTGTATATGTAGATCTGGCTGGTAGGAAATGGGCTGATTTCGTGAGCTGATTTCATGAGCCTATCGACTATCACCCATATAGAATCGAACTTACAATGAGAACGAGGAAAACCCATGACGAAGTCCATGTTTATCGCCTCCCATTTCCACGTCAGGATCTCTATAGTCTGCATCAGCCTTCCGGGCTTCTCGTGCTCTACCTTCAACTGCTGGCAACTACGACACTGGGCGATATACTCAGCAATGTTCTTCTTCATATCGTTCCACCAATACACATCCTTAATGTCATGATACATCTTCATCAACCCAGGATGAATGGAGTACCACGAATAATGTGCCTCTGACATAATCCTATCTTATACCCCTGCTATATCTAGCACACATAGACGTCCCCTATATCTGAGAACCCCATCTTCCTTAAGCTCTAACAATGGCTTCTTCTACTGCGGAACTCGCTCGCTCAACTCGACAATCTCTAGGTCCTCGTATTGCCTTTCCTTTTCTTCAACTATGAGAGATGATTTTGTAGTGTTTTGGAGTACAACTCCACCATCATTAGATTCTACTAACCAAATCCCCAAACAAGCCAATTGATGAAGCTCTATAGCTAATTCTCTTTTCTCAGCCTTTACATATGCTAAGTCATGCATAGGTCGGCGACTTAAGGCATCAACTACACCATTAGCTTTTCGTGGATGGTAGAGAATGTTAATGTCATAATATTTCAATAACTCTAGCAATCACCTATGT
Source organism: Nicotiana tomentosiformis (assembly GCF_000390325.3). NCBI lineage: Eukaryota > Viridiplantae > Streptophyta > Magnoliopsida > Solanales > Solanaceae > Nicotiana > Nicotiana tomentosiformis. The sequence goes on along the minus strand of NC_090815.1, from coordinate 119,874,147 downwards.
CGCATATTCAACTCCTTTTTCTTGAAGATATATTGCAAGCTTTTATGATCTGTAAATACATCCACATAAACACCATATAAATAATGCCTCCATATCTTAAGTGCACGGACAACCATAACTAACTAAAGGTTGTGGGTCGGATAATTCGTCTCGTGCTTCCTCAACTGCCTTGAAACGTATGCAATTACCTTTCCATGTTGTATCAGGACACATCCTAAGCCAACACCCGAGGCATCACAATACACGACATAACCCTCTGGACCCTCTGGAAGTGTTAGAACTGGCGCTGAGGTCAACCTATTTTTAGGCTCTTGGAAACTCCACTCGTAAGCCTTTGTCCACTGAACCTTAGCAGCTTTCTGAGTCAGCTTCGTCAATATTGCCGAAAGGGAAGCAAAACCCTCTACGAACCTCCGGTAGTAACCTGCTAAGCTTAGAAAGCTACGAACCTCTGTCAGAGTGGTAGGTCAAGGCCAGGATTTCATGGCCTCAATCGTCCGAGTGTCTACCTTTATACCTTCATCATATACAATATGCCCCAAGAATACTACAGACTTCAAGTAGAAGTCACATTTAGTAAACTTAGCATACAACTTACGATCACAAAGGGTTTGGAGAACTGTTCGCAGGTCGTCCACATGCTCCACATATGAACATGAATAATCCAGAATATCATCAATAAATTCAATCATGAACATATCTAAAAATGGCCGGAATACGCTTTTCATCAAGTCCATAAATATAGCGGATGCATTTGTCAACCCGAAGGTATTGATAAGGAACTCGAAGTGGCCATATCGGGTCCTGAAGGCTGTCTTCGGAATATCTTTCTCCCGAACTCTGACCTGGTGGTACCCCGACCTCAAATCTATCTTGGAAAAGCATCTAGACCCCTGCAACTGATCAAACAAGCCATCGATCCTTGGAAGTGGATACTTATTCTTAATAGTTACATTGTTTAGCTGCCTATAATCGAGACACATCCTCAACGAGCCATCTTTCTTCAGCAAATCTTTTAAATGCTCCTTCAACTCCTTCAACTCCTTCAGTTCGGCATGTGCCATTCTATATGGAGGGATGGACATTGGTTGAGTTCCCGAAGGAAAATCGATGCTAAAATCAATCTCTCGCTCTGGATGAATACATGGAAGCTCATCTGGAAATACATCTGCGCTCTCTTTGACTACTGGAATAGAAGGTATCTCAATATCTGCATCTCTAACTCGCACAATATGATAAATGCAGCCTGAAATAAACCTACCTCTGGGTGTCACTTTATTGCCTACCCATTTAAGGACTGGCTCACCTGGAAAATGAAATCTGGCTATCTTTGCTCGACAATCAACTGTGGCATAGCAAGCTGCCAACCTGTCCATGCCCATGATAGCATCAAAATCCATCATCTCTAGCTCAACTAGATCGGTTGAGGTATGCGACTACAAACTATAACTGTACAACCTCGGTAAACCCGTATAGCAGTAATTGGTTCTCCGACCGGTGTAGATACCACAAAAGGATCACATAGTATTTCAAGCACTCTACCAAATTTCTCCGTGACAAACGGTGTAATATAAAATAATGTAGATCCTGGATCTATCAAGGCATAAACATCGTGAGAGAAAATGGTCAATATATCTGTCACAACGTCTGGTGAAGACCCCTGGTCCTGTCGACCCGCTAAAGCATAGATACGGTTCCGATTGCTGCATGAACTGGAACCTCTACCTCTTCCTTGACCTCTAGCAGCCGAAGATTGAGACTCGGCTACAGAAGGACGCACGGACATAGATGATCCTACTGCTGAACTTGTTGGTTGTGCCATACCCCCAGAATCTCTACTTGGTCAATCTCGCATCATATGCCCTGAATGTCGACATATATAACAAGTGTCGGAACCTGCTAGGCATTGGCCCAAGTTTCCTCTACCACAGTAGTCACTCCGCGAAAGAAATGACCATGTCTGTCCTGAACCTCACTGTCATTCCAAACCCGATGCCAGTGAGTTGTACCTAGTCATGATTGAGCATGTCGGTCAAACCTGTAACCCTGTGACTGAGGCAATGGAGGCCTAGGTGGCCGTCCGAAGTACTGGGGCCTATAAATACCCTGAGAGTGCTCCTGCATCCTGGAAAATCTCATCCTCTTACGCTGCCCTTGCTTACTCCTCTCTGTACCATGTTACCGATGCCTGCCCCTTTCTATATTCTGGGCAAATGCCTTAATTAGCGAGATATCCATACTATCTTACAATGTAGCGGTGACACATGCCTCGGTCAAATCTAGGGCCAACCCTGCTATAAACCTCTGGATCCTGTCCCGCATAATAGCAACTATGGATGGAGCATATCTGGCCAATGGGTCGAAATGGAGACTGTACTATCGAACGCTCATATTGCGTTACTTGAGGGCTAGAAACTGATCGACTCGAGCCTGTCGGATCTCCCGCGGTAAGTACTGGTCAAGGAAGGCATCTGAAGAATTCTCCCAAATAGTTGGAGGTGCATCACGTCCCTTGGACCTCTCACATCCCTTGTACCAAAGGACAGCTGTATCTCATTGTCGAAATGCTGCCAGCTGAACTGCCTCTTTCTCTGTGGCATGCATAACCCGAAAGATCCTTTGAAGCTGATCTCTGAAATCCTTTGGGTCCTCCTTATGATATGTCCCCGTGAACTCTGGGGGACTCAAGGCAATAAACACTCGGACGCTTGAACTCCCAGACCCCTCAGAAGATCCTGCACTAGCTGGAGTCCTAGCTTGTTACTGGGTAGTTACCAATTGTGTCAACAAATGCACTGCACTCATAAAGTCCAGATCTGATGGAAGTGGAGGGGGAACTAGATGTTCGGTATCTTTAGGAATCTCCTCAGGTGGTGGAGGAGCTGGTAATGGCTGAGTAGGGGTCTCGCCCTGGGCCTCGGATTGGGCCCTATCAATTGGGGGTACCCTGCTGGTCTCCTCACCCGCTGCTGTATCTCTCCTTTGACTAGCCGTAGACTTACTAGTCATCGTCATCTCTATATGCAAAGACCAATATGTAAGTTTAACTCAAACTTCCTGTAACTAAGTTCTATAGAACGAGTTAGATTTGAAAGAAGGGTAACCAACTCCTTAATGCCCTATAGTTCACTGCTTATATAATATGGTACACAACACATCTATAGACAAGACCCTACTAGACATGGATTCTAGACTCCCTAGGATAGAATTTCTCTGATACCAAGTTTGTCACGTCCCAAACCTGGTGACGCGAGACCGGAACCTGATGTTTCACTTAACCGAGCGTACCAACTTAAGACAGAGGGACTCTGAATATACAATGTCATACTTTGACCATAGGGCCACATTGCAAGACAATTTGTGAAACAAAATATAAAACTGAACGGAGACTAGCTTTGACTGAATATCAATATAAAGTTGGGTCAACAATGCCATCAAAACTACTACAACTGACAAACTAAAGACAGTATATGTCTACAAGCCATTACCGATGGATGTACTGTGGTCGGAACATGGCCCCGACCTACCCATTATTTATATATATACACATATATACATAATATGTACTCAAAACCCAATATATGGAAACTCCGAAAGATGTGAAGTTTACCGATCAAGCTGAACTCGGTGTCACGCCCCAAACACGGGGAGCGCGACCGGTCCTCAACCGAGAGAAACCGGCTGAGCAAGCTTGTTAGATTACCTTCTTCCCAAATTCATCTATGAATAAAGAGGAGATGTACTCCAATACTCAAACACTGAAAAGATTATATTAACAACTACCTTTTCATTACCATTAGCAACATCATTCATAATTTTCAAATTATTACGAGTTTATAGAATTAATGAAAAATATGATTTCCAATTACCAACATTTGTAGTTCAATTCCCAACATTAACCACAACCCACAACTTGTCTACGGAGCCTCTAAGTACAATAGAAGAGTAATATGGAAATGCCGGCAACAAGGCCCCGGCTATACCTCAAAACGCAGTACATGAGAAACGAAAGATACATGACCCCGAAATGAAGTGGGCCTCACCAAGTCAACTGAAAAGAGTGCACTGCTATCGCTGATCAATGCCACCTACTGTAGAACCACCAGCATCCATTAAAGATGTAGTGCCCCAGGCAAAAAGGGACGTTAGTACTGTCGAATCACACTAGTATGTATAGCTAAAAATCCTCTTTCAAAATAGAATGCCCATATAAGAAAAGACAACACATAGAAACAGTAAGTCACGATCAACACTATCCAAATATCCAGTTAAAACATAATAATTTTTAAAATACGAACTTCATATATAATTTTTGGTTGGGAGATCATTAGCATCAATATACCACCGTCTTCGTTAGCACAGAGTCCGATCACGCCCGATCGGCTAGGCCATCTCCCTACGAATAATGTGGTTTGATAAATGATGTGAAAGAAAGTTGTTAACAAGAATAGTACCACCATGTGCGCAACATGGCGTCCGATCTCCACCCGATCAGCTAGGCCGCCTTCCTACATATGCCGTGTGGGTTGACTTTTCCAATCCGCAATTGTTACCAGTTTCATCCCAATTAAGGGGAATAATATCACAATTTCTCCCATATTTTAATTTCATCCCAAATAAGGGGAATAATCACATTCCACTCCTACACCGGCACGTGTAGTTTTAGGTGTGGGCCATATGACTCACCCTTTATCGGTTTTGCTAATGATGCTCCCGAAAATATTTTTGATTTGATTTGCACACAAAGGTAACTTCAATACAATTGTACTCACCTCAGCATATTTCACATTGTATAAATTCTTATTAGTATTTCCAGTCACTCATAACAACAATATTTCATTGGCTTCTTTGGCCATTCACAAGATTCTTTATTCCTGGCACAATGGCCGTATTTCATATTCCACACTTTCACCTTTTTCAATTTCAAAGTTCACCATCAAATATCAACATAAAGAATATTTCAGAAATCGTATACTTCAAATTCATTTAAAATGGAAACTTTAAACACAAATGGTTTCTTCCCAAAGAATGGGGCAAACCAACCAGCAATAGAAACACACATCAAAATCATAAACAATCAATACACCATTTACTCTTTCAATACTCTTTCCCAACAATGAGAATGTACAATTTCAACACATGAGTGTATAAAACTCGAATCACACTGGATATAATTATAAAGCAAATAATTAGTTAAAGTATCCACTAATGGGCATGAATTGAGTACAAAAGCTCTTAGGCAAATTCTATTTTCCAAATCACTCTAAAAACAATTGAGTAGAGGCTCATTTCATATTCTTTATCGCATCCTCTCAAATCATTTGCACTACTAGCCACAGTCATAACTTAAATCCTTGGCACGTTGGCCACACTCTATTTCTTCAATTCAGTTATTTCATTTTCAAGCATCATTAAAGATTAGCAACAACATGACACTTCCAATCAAGACTTTAGGTACACATATAAGCAATTATGAGTCCTAGGCATATCGAGTTTTTCTCACCCAATTGGTATACCAGTTTTTATTTAAATTACGACTCAAAGCCATAACATTTTAATATGCAAACCATATTTGGAACATCTATCTTTCGACATAAGGCTCATTCGGAATGAACAAGTTTATAGGGAATAATCCAGAATATAGAAGTTAGGAATATTGAGCCAATCCTACTCGATCTTACGGAAACAATATGGAACTCGATTCTAGGAGAGAAAGTTTAGCCAGCATACCTCTATTGAGCTTCCTTACACTCTAAAATGTACTGAAAATCTTAGCAACTTCAATCTATTTTTAAAACGTAACAAATTGAATAAAAAATTAGGAATATGATCATGGTTCTAGCTCATTTGAGCATTTTATCAAATACTAGGTGTGCATTAAGGTTCTTAGGCCCTTTTGTGGAAGATTCCTTCATTCCCCAACCCATTCTCTACCATTGTTAGCTCACAACCTTCCCACATACTTTAAGAATCCATGCATTCAAGGAAAGCACCCCCATCCCCATGAACTACCTTACTAATTGCCCATTCTAGTTAGCTTTCGAAATTAAGAGTTTGGTGATAGAACCTTACCTCTTAGGATGAAGACCTAGGGTGCTTATCTTGATAATCTTCAATGGTTTATGTAAGAATTGAAGAGTAATTTCTTGAAGATCACTTTCTCCCTCCAGGACTCTCTCTCTCACTCTTAAGTATCAGATTTTGCTAAAACATGGTCTATGGGATGTGTTTTAACGGAGTTGGGTCGGGTTTAAAAGCCCCAAAAAGGAAGCTCCGGAACAAGGTCTGCGATCGCATATGCGATCTCATAATTGATATGTGGTCCGCATATAGGCTTCATAATTTTTCCTCCAAAACTGGGCGTGACTGACTCGGTCTGCGATCACTATGCGGCCGACATACCTGTTCTGCGGTCGCATAATGCACCGCAGAACGGTTTTGCGGTCGCATTGTGCACCGCAGAACCTCCCTCCAAAAAATCCAAAAGTGGCCCGCGAAGTGGTTATGCGGTCGCATAATGGCCTCAAAATTTGACATCAAAATGACCCACAAATCTGACACACTATGCGACCAGTCTGCGGTCCGCAGAGTGGTTCTGAGGCCGCAGAATGGGCCGCAAAAATGCCTACTTCTGCCCAGCATTTTCTTCAACTCCCCAGCGCACTGTTCAATCCAAAAAGTCCGAACAACGGTGAGCTTGCGAGGCACGAAGAATTTCTACTATTATTAACCTCTACACTTGCCCCGACATCCCGGAACCCCGGTTTTTAGGGAACTTTTCACGGGGCCTTACATATTCCCCCACTTAAGATCATTCGTCCTCGAATGAGGGTCAAGATTCACTATTAGCACCTTAGGCAACTCATTTTTTCATACCCCACACCAGCAGCCCCAAATTTAACCAACTCCCTAAATTTTCAAAAATTTCGCCATAGTCTCCTTTGTAACTGGGCCTATCGACCTGTCAGAGTAATACCAAAATAACTCCTAACAACACATCCATAACCCAATAAATCACAACAATGTATATATCAATAACACTAATCTCAATATTACAAGCATTGCATTAACACCATGATATCTGGGTAAGAACTGCACATTATTAAATCATAACACTTAGAAAGTACCTTTCAAATCACAATAATTTTACTATGCACTCAAGTGAGAACATTTTATTTCCTTAACACTCTTGGCCCTCAAGGTGGCCTCCTCGACTTACAGACTTTGTCATAACACATTAATGAAGGCAATCTCAACTCTCAGACTTATCTAACAAGGATGGCACGCAGGTACCCCTCGGAATCCAATTATCCATTAACTTTACCTTCTTACACATAGACACATGAAACACCAGGTACGCAGAGAACAATAATAGGGAAACATCATACTCATAGTTTGTCCTCTTTCCTTCATGATTTCATAAGGCCTAATGTGACCACACATACTTTACCTTTATTAATAAATCACATTGCATCCTCATGGAGAGAATATTGAGAATAACCCATTCACTTTCTTCAACTCTAAATCTCTACGCCGAACACCAAAACTAAACCTTTGGCAACCTCCAACAATTTATCTAAGATGTGCTAGCATGAATATGACGATAAAATTTCCTATCCCAATATATTTGATCACAGGATGATGGTTCTTCTTTGACATGTTGAACCTTCAACACCCATAGATTTAATACAAGAAGCAACAACGGGGTTCGAGGTTTGGCTGGAATTATTCAAGAATCCATCAACGGGCTGAGCTGAGCAGAGTATTTCATGAGGTTATATAACCTAAAAGATATGAAGCTTACTACTGATAATGCTGATAAGATTAATCACAGTGATGACATCACTAATTCGACAAATGAGGCATAGAGTTAACTAGTATATCGGCAATAGAATCCTTAAGGAGGAATAGTCAAGTACGTGACACCGGTTACCTACTTGAGTGTAGGAAAAAGAAAAATACATGGTGATATGGTATTAATTCGAAATGAGAATATTTCGACACCCTAAATGTGATATGGGTTTTAAAATACATGAAGTTGCATTATGCCCTTAACAATAACTAGCACAAGGAATCTATGTGACAAGCCTACGAGGATGAAAAAGAAGTTGAACACTTGTGATATTATTATCATTCTAACAGCTTAACCCCTGTTCGATAGTTGATCCTATGTGAGAGAACTAGATATACGATAAACTTGTCTTTCAAATCAATATACCCCTGATATGTGCAAAAAAATCTGGAAGCATCTAATTTCAACCTTTCACAAGTGAAACCACATAGCTGGGACACCTAAATATTTGGGGTGGAATCATATATTGGTTAGAGAAAATGAACATTTTTCTATGAGATAGACATGTTGCTACCATAATAACTCTCAGGATGCAATACCAGGACACTTCATGGAAGACTACAACACCAGGTACAAAGTGAGTTACTTACTGTGAGACAATTTAGGTGAACATGAAAGTCATACTTAGATGGGTGAATAAGAAGATCTTCCTGTGACGAATTTGTGATAAATCTCAAATTCTCAAAAACTTTATGCGGACAAGTGGTCCCCTTTCAACTGACATGTACGCACATGATAGGTGCTGAGATATGCTCTCGTGATACTAGACAATGCAAAGGATTCATGATAATATACACAAAGGAACAAAGTGATTGTTCAAACCATAGGAGCGATATACACCGGAGAGAAAAAGAGTGGCTTAAGAAGGATCTCAACACTAGGATGCCTTACATTGGATATGATACCACATAGGTAAATATTACGATGGTGCGTGCATAGGCACAAATGAGCAGATGTTATCCATTTAAATCAAAAGGTTTTGTACGAAATTCATCAGGTATAGTCCCTTGTTGAGAAGTTAGAAAAGCAAGTGGGAAGTATTAATCCTAGAGTTATAACTCAATTTCAAGGACATAATTATAGAACTCAATTCCTTAAGAGGTTGTAAATAAGAGAATTTGTGATAGAGTGGCTTCACGAATAATGTGTCTCGTTCAAAGAGTAGATACAAAGAACGACTTATAAAGTTATTCCTGTTCTATCCCAACTTCCAAAGTAGCATAAGGAGTGACATATGACAAAGTGGAACCGGTATCAATAAGAGAATACACATCATGATATTGGAGAATCGATATACTTGTCACCACATCTGGAGAAGCCTCAAACTTTTGACATCTCCACATAGCATAAAACCCGCTGGGCCCTCCCGAGCGCTGAATACCACCCTTAGTTATTCCAAACCGTGCGGACGGTATAGAGCCTCTAGATGGGGGAGGCACGGTGTATGTAGTAGCTATAGAACTGGATGGTTGGGCCATACCCCTGCCCAAGCTCTGGCGAGACAAATAACAATCTCTTTGAAAGTGACCTCTCACACCGCACTTATAATATACATTGGTATCATAGTGACATAATCCCGCATGACATCTCCCACACTTCACATAACGGGGATGAGGTCTGCTAAACTGACTCGTCCCACTGACCTGATATTTATCCTTTTTGCATACATCACAAGCATCCCCCTTATCGTCCCTCCAAGCTTCCAATGCGGGAGCGACAATTCCAGCACCGGATTGCTGCGTGGGCCATTAAAATTGCCCAAAGCTACCACCCCTAATGCGCTGCTGAGCATACTCACAACACGACGGCAAATGTTCCTTCCCGTACATCGGGCAGACCAGGATGGGTGTACCTAACCTAGGTCATTTGTTTTTCTTATGCCCCCTCTTTCCACAACCGTAGCATATTTCAAGAGTCATCCAACATCTCCCCAAGTGTCACTTGCTGCAAATCACACAACTTGGTTCATTAGCACCAACAACCCTCTTTCGTTTCTTAGATTTTCTCACCACGTGATCCAGTGGTGCGGTGAAATTGGTAGGAAAAAGGACACTTCCCTTAGCAACAAGTTCTTCCGATCCCTCCACGGCTCGACGCATTCTCTCAATGAACTCTTGTGTAATCTCCCTCAGATTCAATGGCGCGGTCATTCCCTCCTCACTGCTCCGAAATCGGGGATTACTCATCTAGAATAATGAGACATAACGAGGAAATTAGCTTCCCCAAGTGTATGAAAGAAGTGTGAAATTCCTAAATGTCCAAGTCGCCGCCTCATTATAGATGTGGTCGACAACACAACAATAAGAAGGACCCTACCAGACATGGCTCCGAGACATCCTAGGATACTTTAAAACCTTAGGGTCTGATACCAAGTTTGTCATGCCCTAAACACGGGGAGCGCGACCAGCGCTCAACCAAGAGAACCTGGCTGAGCAAGCCTGTTAGATTACCTTCTACCTAAACTCATCTATGAATAAAGTGGAGATGTACTCCATTACTCAAACATTGAAAAGATTCAATTAATAACAACCTTTTCATTCCCATTAGCAGCTTAATTCATAATTTTCAAACTATTAAGACTGTATAGAATTAATGAAAAACATGATTTCCAATTACCAACATTTGTAGTTCAATTCCCAACATCAACCACAACCCACAACCTGTCTACGTAGCCTCTAAGTACATTAGAAGAGTAAAATGGAAATGCCGGCAATAAGGCCCCGCCTATACCTTAAAACACAGTACATGAGAAACAAAAGATACATGACCCCTGCTATCGCTGATCAACGCCGCCTGTTGTAGAACCACCTGTATCCATTAAAAATACAGCGCCCCCGGCAAAAGGGACGTTAGTACTATCGAATAGCACTAGTATGTATAGCTAAAAATCCTCTTTTAAAATAAAATACCCATATAAGAAAAGACAACACATAGAAATAGCAAGTCACAATCAACAATATCCAAATGTCCAGTTAAAACATAATAATTTTTAAAATATGAACTTCATATACAATTTTTGGTTGAGAGATCATTACCACAGATATACCATTGTCTTTGTTAGCACGGAGTCCGATCACGCCTGATCGGCAAGGCCATCTCCCCACGAACAATGTGGTTGTACAAATGATGCGAAATAAAGTTATTACCAAGAATAGTACCACCATGTGCGCAACATGGCATCCAATCTCCGCCCAATCAGCTAGGCCGCCTTTCCATATATGCTGTGTGGGTTGACTTTTCCAATCCACAATTGTTACCAGTTGAATCCCAATTAAGGGGAATAATATCACAATTCCTCCAATATTTCAATTTCATCCCAAACAAGGGGAATAATCACAATCCACTCCTACACCGACACGTGTAGTTTCAGGCGTGGGCCTTAAGACCCACCCTTCCTCGGTTTTGCTAATGATGCTCCCAAAAATATTTCTGATTTGATTTGCACACAAAGGTAACATAAATACAATATTACTCACCCCAACATCTTTCACATTGTATAAATTCTTATTCGTATTTCCAGTCACTCACAACAACAATATTTCCTTGGATCATTTGGCCATTCACAAGATTCTTTATTTCTGGCACAATGGCCGTATTTCATATTCCACAATTTCACCTTTTCAATTTCAAAGATCACCATCAAATATCAGCATATAGAATATTTCAGAAATCGTATACTTCAAATTCATTTGAAATGGGAACTTTAAACCCAAATGGTTTCTTCCAAAAGAATGGGGCATACCAACCAGCAATAGAAACACACATCAAAATCATAAACATTCAATACACCATTTACTCTTGCAATACTCTTTCCCAGCAATGACAATGTACAATTTCAACACATGAGTGTGTAGAACTCAAATCACACTAGATATAATTATAAAGCAAAGCATTAGTTAAAGAAGCCACTAATGGGCATGAATTGGGTACAAAAGCTCTTAGGAAAATTCTATTTTCCGAATCACTTATAAAATAGTTGAGTCAAGGCTCATTTCATATTCTTTATCGCATCCTCTCAAATCATTTGCACTACTAGCCATAGTCATACCTTAAATCCTTGGCACATTGGCCACACTCTATTTCTTCAGTTGACTTATTTCATTTTCAAGCATCATTAAAGATTAGCAACAACATGGCACTTCCAATCAAGACTTTAGGTACACATATAGGAAATTATGAGTCTTAGGCATATCGAGTTTTTCACACCCAATTGGTATACTAGCTTTTATTTAAAACATGACTCAAAGCCACAACATTTAAATACGCAAACCATACTTTGAACATCTATCTTTGGACATAAGGCTCATTCAGAATGAACAAGATTATAGGGAATAATCCGGAATATAGAAGTTAGGAATCTTGAGACAATCATACTTGATTTTACGGAAACAATATGGAACTCCATTCTAAGAGAGAAAGTTTAGCCAACATACCTCAATTAAGCTTCCTTACACTCTAAAATATTCCGAAAATCATAGCAACTTCAATCTATTTTGAAAATGTAACAAACTGAATTAAAAATTAGGAAGATGATCATGGTTCTAGCTCATTTGAGCATTTTATCAAAAACTAGGTGTACATTAAGGTTCTAAAGACCTTTTGTGGAAGATTCCATCATTCAAAAACCCATTCTCTACCATTTTTAGCTCACAACCTTCCCACTTACTTTAAGGATCCATGCATGCAAGGTAAGCACCCCCATCTCCATCAACTACCTTACTAATTGCCCATTCTAGTTGCCTTTCGAAATTAAGAGTTTGGTGATAGAACCTTATGTCACGCCCTAAACTCGGGGAGCGCGACCGGCTCTCAACCGAGTAAACCCGATCGAGCAATCCTATTAGATTTCCTTCTACTCAAACTCATCCATGAATAAAGAGGAGTTGCACTCCATCAATCAAACACTGAAAATATTTTATTAACAACTCCCGTTTCATTCCATTAGAAACTTCATATATAAGTTCCAAAGTATTACAAGTTTATAGATATAATGAAAAACATATTTACCATATAGCAATATTTCTAGTTCAATTCCCAACATCATACACCACCCATAACCTGTCTACGGAGCCTCTAAATATGACAGAAGAATAGTATGGATGTGCCGGCAACAAGGCCCCGGAAATACCTCAAGGAAAAAAGTGTAACATCTAGTGACATCGGGCCCGGAATAGAATAGGGCTCACCAAAACCTACTGAATAGGGAGTATCCGCTAACGAGGACCATTGTTGCACCACTGATGAATCACCTACATCCATTGAATAGTACATTAGTACATATGGAATAGTACTAGTATGTAAAGGGACGTTAGTACATATGGAATAGTACTAGTATGTAAAGCTAATTGTCCTCTTTCAAAATAGAATACCAATGTAAGAAAGGGAAATCTATAGAAACAACAAGTCACAATCAATGATATTCAAATGCCAAGTTAAAACATAATAATTTCCAAAATATGAAGATAACACTGTGAAGTGATAAAAATTATGATGATAATATTATTTTTGGTTGGGATATCTTTAGCACCGATATACCACTATTCACAATATCACTGTTCACAATACCAATATTCACAATACCATTGTTCACAATACCAATGTTCACAATACCAATACCATCGTACCTTTAGCACGGAGTCCGATCACGACCCGGTCGGCTATGCTATCTCATTAGAGAAATCAACCACAATTACTATCAATACCAATACCACCGTAATTTTAGCGCGGAGTCCGATCACGACTCAATCGGGTAGGCTATCTCATTAGAGAATCAACCACAATTACTATCAAAACCAATTCCACAGTAATTTTAGCACGGAGTCCGGTCACGACCCGATCGGCTAGGCTATCTTATTAGAGAATCAACCACAATTACTATCAATACCAACACCACCGTAATTTTAGCATGGAGTTCGATTATGACCTGATCGGCTAGGCTATCTCATTAGAGAATCAACCACACTTACTATCAATAGCAGTACCACCGTAATTTTAGCACGGAGTCCGATCACGACCCGATCGGCTAGGATGTCTTATTTGAAGACATCAACCAAAATATCAATTTCAATTATAATTTCCAGTACAATCACCACCATGTGTGCGGCATGGTGTCCGATCACGACCCGATCAGCTAGGCTGTCTTATTCGAGACATCAACCTTTTTATATCAATCAATCTCATCCCAATTAAGAGGAATAATTTTATCACATCAATCTCATCCCAAATGAGGGGAACAATTCACAAAAATAACATAGGTCCAAATGTATTTACCTTATCATGTTTCACATTGAATAAACCTCCACTAGTATTTTCAGCCAATAACAACAATAATATTTCCTTGGCTCTTTTGGCCATTCACAAGATTCTTTATTTAAGGCACGGTGGCCATATTTGATATTTCACACTTTCATTTCTTCTCTCTCATGTATCGTCATCATAAATATCAATATACATATAATATTCCGGAAATCACAACTTTAGGTTCATTAGAAATAAACAATTTAAGCACAATAGATTTCTTTCCGAGAAATGGAGTAAAATGATTGGCAATTAATGCGCAAGTTAAAATGATCAGCAAATAACACACCATTTATTCTTGACACATTTTCCCCCACAAAGGGCAATACACAATTTCCACTCACGAATATGTAAGAACGCAAAACACATTGAAAATACTCACAAATCATAACGTCTATTAAAATAGCCACATATGAGCATGACGTGAGTTTATAAGCTTTTAGGAAATTCTATTTTCGAAGTCTATTCGGAATAGTTGAATCAAGGCTCATTTTATAACCTTTCTCTCATCATTTAATTTCATTGTCTCTGTTGGCCACAAATATAACTTTCACTTATATCAATCATTTCATTTCATACTTCTTTGACATCTTTTAATTCCATTGGCACCATTGGCCACAAGTATAACTTTCACTTATATCAATAATCGCATTTCATACTTCATTCACATCTTTTAATTCCATTGGCTCCATAACCCAATATTTACTTATTTGAGCTCAACAATCTTCCCACAAAATGTATTGGTACATATATGTATATATAATACACTCACACCCAAGAATCATACTTCTCATGACCTACTTTTAATCAAAATCCCAAAATTTAGGGCTTGTGAGAAGAATCTTACCTATTAGATGAAGATCTTGTGAAATCTTCAAGCCTTGAGAAAGAATTGATGAACAAAATAGCTAGGTCTCCTCTTTCTCTCTCTAAGATAGCTCTCTCCTCTATCTATAAAATCACATTTTACCTTCTAAAATGACCCCCTAAGGCCTGATATCAACATTGCATCGGATATGAAAATTTCCAAAAATGACCCCCGAAGTCAATTATATGGTGCAATTATGCTATAGCATAATCGTTTTGTGGGCAAAAAAAAATTGCAGCATAATCAATTATGCGACAGCATAATTGCAGCATAATTGTTTCTTCGTCTCTTCTCCACTTTGCGATGCTTATGCGGTCCGCGGAACCGTTTTGCGGTCGCGAAATTGATCGCCGATCCAGCTTTTGGTAATTTGGTCATAACGTCTTGTAAGAGTGTCCAAATGATAAAAGGTTTCAAGTGTTGGAAACTAGGCACATATACCTTTCTTTTAATAGGTAATAGACCATATAACTTTTCATATCAAGAGAGGTATGCTCGTTTGAAGTTAGGTCTCATGCGAACTCACTTGAAACTTTATCCCATCATAAAACTTTCAACTTGACTTAGCCTTGGGGCTCTTCTTAGACCATAAACCATTCTTAATGTACATCGTACATATATTATCATTATCAATTGATATAATTCTTATAATTGCCCTTGTCTGTACACAAAATAATATAATTAGCGCAGATCAACTTTATTACTAGCGCTCAAGTACTTCGAAATTTTCCGGGATGTTACATTCTCCTCCACTTAAGAACATTCATCCTCGAATGTTTTACAAGTCACTTCTAAGAATAGAGTTACCATCCTTTTACCTCCAACCATTATACATAGGCGCTTATCACTACATGGGTCTTATACTTCCCTTCCAAAATCTCAACTTACTTATGGCCCTTAAAATGGGTTGTCTTTACAAATTCGTAAACATTTCGACAGAATTTCCCCTGTAACTGGGCCTATCCACCTGTCAATGATCCCAGAAATCAATCCTAACAATATATCCATTACTCAACGACGCATCACAGTATATATCAACAAAACCGATCTCAACATTAGGGCATTACATTAACAAAAGTGGTATCTTGACATGAAATGTACACATTTAAACCATAATGCATAGAAGGTACATTTTTGAACCACAACCATTTGGTTCTACAAATAAGTGAGAATATTTCCTTTCCTCAACACTTTCGGCCTACGAGGTGATCTCCTCGACTTACAAACTTAGCCATAGCACTTGGCGGAGGCAATCTTAACTTCCGGACTTTTCTAACAAGGATAGCAAATAGTTTCTCTTCATAATCCAATTATCCATTAACTTCACCTTCTTTGACATAGGCACATGAAACACTGAGTACACGAAAAATAATAATAGGAAAACATCATACTCATAGTTTAGCTTATTCCCTTCATGATTTCATAAGGCCTATTGTGATTACACATACTTTACCTTTATTAGCAATTCACATAACATATTCATAGAGAAAATGTTGAGAATAACCCGTTCACTTTCTTCAATTCTAAATCTCTACACCAAACACCCAAACTAAAACTTTTGCGACCTCCAACAATTACTCTAAGATTTGCTAGCATGAATATGACCGTAAAACATCATATCCAATATATTTGATCACATGATGATGCTTCTTCTTTGACATGTTTGAACCTTCAAACCCCATAGGTTACTATAAATATGAACAACGAGGTTCGAGATTGGATAGAACTATTCATGAATGCTGAGCACGGTATTTCAGGAGGTTATATCCTAAGAGACATGAAGGTTAATCATTGTGATAACTTCATTGATTCGACACATGAGGCACAGAGTTGCCTAGTAGGCATTGATAATGTAGGGACCATGTTCATGATTCTGAGATGTAACAGAAGTGAGTCATGAAAAGGACATCAACAATTGTTTCATTCCATTCGTGCATAATTTGGCAATAGTAGGCCTCAAAGAGAGATAGCACTTATGTGACACCAGTCGCCTCTAGGATGTAGGGAAAAATTAGGTTTACTCGAAATGAGAATATTCTAGCACCCTGAATGTGATATGGGTTTCAAGATACACAAAGTTGCATTACACTCTTAACTGTATTTAACATAAAAAATCTATGCCACAAACCCATGAGGATGAAAAAGAAGTTGAACATTTGTGAGATTATTATCATTATGACAACTTAACCCTTCTTGATAGTTGAATCTATATGAGAGGACAAGAGATACAACAAACTTTTCTTTCAAATCAATAAGCTCCCATGTTACTAGACGGTAAAAAGGATTCATGATCATATACACGAAGGAACAAAGTGATTGTTCAAATCGTAGGAGCAACATATACCGGAGAAAAATAGAGTGGCTTAAGAAGGACCTCAACACTAGGCTGCTTTACATTAGATTTGATACCACATAGGTAAGTATTCGGGTAGTGCTTGCATAGGCACAAGTGAGTAGATGTTATCCATTTGAATCAATATGTTCTGTAAGAAATTCACCAGGTATGGTCTCTTGTTGAGAATTTAGGAAATCAAGTGGGAAGTATTACTCCTAGAGTTATAACTCAATTCAAGGACATAATTATATAGCTTAATTCAACAAGAGTTTGTAAATAAGAGAATTTATGATATAGTGGATTCACGAATAACACGTCTCGTTCAAAGAGTAGGTATATGTTTTGTTTTGTGATTCAACATCTTGTTAAGACCATGTTTATGAGAGCTCTTCAATATGGGTGCACATAAACAACAATTAAAAATTATGCGGTGTTCATAACGATATTGCAAGGAGTGACTTACTTGGTAACTTTAGATTGATAGGGTAGTATATTACTTGATGCCCCTCAACTCCACAACCATAACGTATTTCAAGATTCATTCAACAAGTTCCCAAGTGGCGTTTCTTAAAAATCAAACATTCCGACTTATTGGTACAAACAACCTTCTTTTGTTTCTTAAGTGCTCTTACCACATGATCCGGTGACACGATAACATTAATAGGGACAAGTACACTTCCCTTAGCAACTTGTTCTCTCATTCCCTCCACGCTGACTCGAACGCGTAGGTTACTCATATGGAAAATGCGTCATGATGAGGAAAATAGCTTCCTATCTTAAGCTATATCGCATGATCAGGAGTATCCAAGAAGTGTGAAATTCCTAAATGTCCAAGTAGCCTCCTCATTATAGATGTGGTCGACAACATACCGATAAGAAGGACTCTACTAGACACGGCCCCGAGACTTCCTAGGACACCTTAAAACCTTAGGCTATGATACCAAGTTTGTCACGCCCCAAACTTGGGGAGTGCGACTGGCGCTCAACCGAGTAAAACCGGTCGAGCAAGCCTGTTAGATTTCCTTCTACCCAAACTCATCCATGAATAAATAGGAGATGCACTCCATTAATCAAACACTGAAAATATTTTATTAACAACTCCCATTTCATTCCATTAGCAATTTCATACATAATTTTCAAAGTATTACAAGTTTATAGATATAATGAAAAACATGTTTACCAAATAGCAACCTTTCTAGTTCAATTCCAACATCATAAACCACCCATAACCTATCTACAGAGCCTCTAAACTTGACAGAAGAATAGTATGGAAGTGCCGGCAATAAGTCCTTGGCTATACGTCAAGACACAAAGTGTAACATCAAGTGACATCTGGCCCGAAATAGAATAGGGCTCACCAAAACCTGCTGAATAGGGAGTAACTACTAACGAGGACCAAAGTTGCACCACTGATGAATCACCTGCATCCGTTGAAGATGCAGCGCCCCCGATAAAAAGGATGTTAGTACATATGGAATAATACTAGTATGTAAAGCTAAATGTCCTCTTTCAAAATTGAATACCAATGTAAGAAAGGGAAATCCATAGAAACAACAAGTCACAATCAATGATATTCATATGCCAAGTTAAAACATAATAATTTCCAAAGTATGAAGATAATACTGTGAAGTGATAATCAAATTATGATGATAATATTCTTTTTGGTTGGAAGATCTTTAGCAACGATATACCACTGATCACAATATTATCGTTCACAATACCAATGTTCACAATACCAATACCACCGTACCTTTAGCACGGGGTACGATCACGACTCGATCGACTAGGCTATCTCATTAGAGAATCAACAACAATTACTATCAATACCAATACCTGCATAATTTTAGCACGGAGTCCGGTCACGACCCGATCGGCTAGGCTATCTCATTAGAGAATTAACCACAATTACTATCAATACCAATATCACAGTAATTTTAGCACGGTGTCCGATCACGACCTGATCTGCTAGGCTATCTCATTAGAGAATCAACCACAATTACTATCAATACCAATACCACTGTAATTTTAGCACGGATTCCGATCACGACCCGATCGGTTAGGCTGTCTTATTTGAAGACATCAACCAAAATCTCAGTTTCAATTATAATTTCCAGCACAATCACCACCATGTGTGCGGTATGTTGTCTGATCACGACCAGATCGGCTAGGCTGTCTTATTCGAGACATCAACCTTTTTATATCAATCAATCTCATCCCAATTAAGATGAATAATTTTATCACATCAATCTCATCCCAAATAAGGGGAATAATTCACAAAAATAACATAGGTGCAAATGTATTTACCTTATCATCTTTCACATTGTATAAATCTCCACTAGTATTTTCAACCAATAACAACAGAAATATTTTCTTGGCTCTTTTGGCCATTCACAAGATTCTTTATTCAAGGCACGGTGGCCATATTTGATATTCCATACTTTCATTTCTTCCCTCTCATGTATCATCATCATAAATATCAACATACGTATAATATTCTGGAAATCACAACTTTAAGTTCATTAGAAATAAAAAATTTAAGAACAATAGATTTCTTTCTAAGAAATGGAGTAAAATGATTGGCAATTAATTCGCAAGTTAAAATTCTTGACACATTTTTCCCCACAAAAGGAAATACACAATTTCCACTCACGAATATGTAGGAACGCAAAACACATTGAAAATACTAACAAATCATAACGTCTGTTAAAATAGTCACATATGAGCATGACTTGAGTTTATAAGCTTTTAGGCAATTCTATTTTCGAAGTCAATTCGGAATAGTTGAATCAAGGCTCATTTCATAACCTTTCTCACATCATTTCATTTCATTGTCTCTGTTGGCCACAAATATAACTTTCACTTATATCAATCATCGCATTTCATACTTCTTTCACATCTTTTAATTCCATTGGCATCATTGGACAAAAGTATAACTTTCACTTCTATCAATCATCGCATTTCATAATTCTTTCACATCTTTTAATTCCATTGGCACCATTGGCCACAAGTAAAACTTTCACTTATATCGATCATCGCATTTCATACTTCTTTCACATCTTTATAGGTTATCAATAGTAAGACATTTCCAATCAAGGCTTTAGGTACACGTATGGGCAATTAATAGTCTTAAGTATATTGAGTTTTCTCACACAATTTGGAATCATAACCTCTATTTGATACACAACTCAAAGACATAGCATTTTAATACACATATCATTCTTGAACACATTCCCAAAGGATAACATAATGTGTTAGTAACATTCAGAACACGTTTTGAATAGTCAATTCTTGACTATTTACTTATTTGAGACAATCAAATTTATTGGGAACAACTCGGAACATAAAATAAGGAACTTGAAACAAACATACTTGAAACTTATGAGAACATCATTGAATTCAATGCTAAGAGAGTAGTTTAGCCAACCTACCTTTCTTTGAGCTTTCCTTAAATTACTACAATGTTTCAGAAATTCTAGCAATCCCAATATATTTTGAGAGAAAACAAAATTGAACCATTATTAGGAAGATAATCCTGATCTCAGCTCATTTGAGCATTTTATCAAACACTAGGTGTGCAAATTTAACTACAAGGTTCGTCTACAAGATTTTCTTTACTCCATAAACCAATATTTACTTATTTGAGCTCAACAATCTTCCCACAAAACTTATTGGTACATATATGTATACATAATACTCTCACACCCAAGAATCATACTTCTCATGACCTACTTTTAATCAAAATCTCGAAATTTAGGGCTAGGGAGTAGAATCTTACCTATTAGATGAAGATCTTATGAAATCTTCAAGCCTTGAGAAAGAATTGATGAACAAAATAGCTAGGTCTTCTCTTTCTCTCTCTAAGATAGCTCTCTCCTCTCTCTACAAAATCACATTTTACCTTGTAAAATGACCCCCTAAGGCCTGATATCAACATTGGATCGGATATGAAAATTTTCAAAAATGACCCCCGAAGTCAATTATGTGGTGCAATTATGCTATAGCATAATCATTTTGTGGGAAACAAAATTGCAGCATAATCAATTATGCGACACCATAATTGCAGCATAATTGTTTTTCCGTCTCTGCTCCACTTTGCGATGCTTATGCGGTCAGCGAAACCGTTTTGCGGTCGCGAAATTGATTGCAGATCCAGCTTTTGGTAATTTGGTCATAACGTCTTGTAGGAGTGTCCAAATGACAAACAGTTTCAAGTGTTGGAAACTAGACACATATACCTTTCTTTTAAAAGGTAATAGACCATATAACTTTTCATATCAAGAGAGGTATACTCGTTTGAAGTTAGTTCTCGTGCGAACTCACTTGAAACTTTATCCCATCATAAAATTTTCAACTTGACTTAGCCTTGGGGCTCTTCTTAGACCATAAATCATTCTTAATGCACCTCGTACATATATTATCATTATCAATTGATATAACTCTTATAATAGCCCTTGTCTGCACACAAAATAATATAATTAGCGCACATCAACTTTCTTACTAGCGGTCAAGTACTTCGAAATTTTCCGGGGTGTTACATTCTCCCCCACTTAAGAACATTCGTCCTCGAATATTTTACAAGTCACTTCTAATAATAGAGTTACCATCCTTTTACTTCCAACCATTATACATAGGCGCTTATGACTACATAGGTCTTATACTTCCCTTCCAAAATCTCAACATAATTATTGCCCTTAAAATGGGATGTCTTTACAAATTCGTAAAATATTCGACAGAATTTCCCCTGTAACTGGGCCTATCCACCTGTCAGAGGATCCGAGAAATCAATCCTAACAATATATCCATTACTCAACGACGCATCACACTATATATCAACAAAACTGATCTCAACATTAGGGCATTACATTAATAAAAGTGGTATCTTGACAGAAAATGTACACATTTAAACCATTATGCATAGAAGGTACATTTTTGAACCACAACCATTTGGCTCTACAAATAAGTGATAATATTTCCTTTCCTCAACACTTTCGGCCTACGAGGTGATCTCCTCGACTCATAAACTTAGCCATAGCACTTGGCGGAGGTAATCTTAACTTTCAGACTTATCTAACAAGGATAGCAAATAGTTGCTCTTCATAATCCAATTATCCATTAAATTCACCTTCTTAGACATAGACACATAAAACACCGGGTACACGAAGAATAGTAATAGGGAAACATCATACTCATAGTTTAACTTATTCCCTTCAAGATTTCATAAGGCCTATTGTGATTACACATACTTTACCTTTATTAGCAATTCACATAACATATGCATAGAGAAAATCTTGAGAATAACCCGTTCACTTTCTTCAATTCTAAATCTCTACACCAAACACCCAAACTAAAACTTTTGTGACCTCCAACAATTACTCAAAGATGTGTTAGCATGAATATGACCGTAAAACTTCCTATCCAATATATTTTATCACAGGATGATGCTTCATCTTTGACATGTTTGAACCTTCAACCCCCATAAGTTACTATAAATATGAACAACGAGGTTCGAGATTGGATAGAACTATTCATGAATCCATCAATGTGCTCAGCACGGTATTTCAGGAGGTTATATCCTAAGAGACATAAAGGTTACTACAAATAGTACTGACATGGTTAATCATTGTGATAACTTCATTGCTTCGACACATGAGGCACAGAGTTGCCTAGTAGGCATTGATAATGTAGGGACCATATTCATGATTCTGAGATGTAATAGAAGTGAGTCATGAAAAGGACATCAACAATTACTTCATTCCATTCGTGCCTTATTTGGCAATAGTAGGCCTCAAAGAGAGATAGCACTTATGTGACACCAGTCGCCTCTAGGATGTAGGGAAAATCAGGTTTACTCGAAATGAGAATATTCTAGCACCCTGAATGTGATATGGGTTTAAGATACACAAAGTTGCATTACACTCTTAACTATATTTGACACAAGAAATATATGCCACAAACCCATGAGGATGAAAAAAACGTTGAACATTTGTGAGATTATTATCATTATGCCAACTTAACCATTCTTGATAGTTGATTCTATATGAGAGGACAAGAGATACAACAAACTTTTCTTTCAAATCAATATGCTCCCATGTTACTAGACGGTGAAAAGGATTCATGATAATATACACGAAGGAACAAAGTGATTGTTCGAATCGTAGGAGCAACATACACCGGAGAGAAATAGAGTGGCTTAAGAAGGACCTCAACACTAGGCTGCTTTACATTAGATTTGATACCACATAGGTAAGTATTAGGGTAGTGCTTGCATAGGCACAAGTGAGAAGATGTTATCCATTTGAATCAATATGTTATGTAAGAAATTCACCAGGTATGGTCTCTTGTTGAGAATTTATGAAATCAAGTGGGAAGTATTACTCCTACAGTTATAACTCAATTCAAGGACATAATTATATAGCTCAATTCAACAAGAGGTTGTAAATAAGAGAATTTGTGATATAGTGGATTCACGAATAACGCGTCTCGTTCAAAGAGTAGGTACATGTATTGTTTTGTGATTCAACATCTTGTTAAGACCATGTTTATGAGAGCTCTTCAATATGGGTGCACATAAACAACAATTAAAAATTATGCGGTGTTCATAATGATATAGCAAGGAGTGACTTACTTGGTAACTTTAGATTGATAGGGTAGTATATTACTTGATGCCCCTCAACTCCACAACCATAACGTATTTCAAGATTCATTCAACAAGTTCCCAAGTGGCGTTTCGTACAAATCAAACATTCCGACTTATTGGTATAAACAACCCTCTTTCGTTTCTTAGGTGCTCTTACAACATGATCCGGTGACACGGTAAAATTAATAGGGACAAGTACACTTCCCTTAGAAACTGGTTCTCTCATTCCCTCCACGCTGACTCAAATGCGTAGGTTACTCATATGGAAAATGAGGCATGATGAGGAAAATAGTTTCCTATCTTGAGCTATATCGCATGATCAGGAGTATCCAAGAAGTGTGAAATTCCTAAATGTCCAAGTAGCCTCCTCATTATAAATGTGGTCGACAACACACCGATAAGAAGGACTCTACTAGATACGGCTCCGAGACATCCTAGGACACATTAAAACCTTAGGCTCTGATACCAAGTTTGTCACACCCCAAACTCGTGGAGCGCGACTGGCGCTCAACCAAGTAAACCCGGACGAGCAAGCCTGTTAGATTTCCTTCTACCCAAACTCATCCATGAATAAATAGGAGATGCACTCCATTAATCAAACACTTAAAATATTTTATTAACAACTCCCATTTCATTCCATTAGCAACTTCATACATAATTTCCAAAGTATTACAAGTTTATAGATATAATGAAAAACATGTTTACCAAATAGCAACATTTATAGTTCAATTCCAACATCATAAACCACCCACAACCTGTCTACGGAGCCTCTAAATATGACAGAAGAATAGTATGGAAGTGCCGGCAACAAGGCCTCGGCTATACCTCAAGACACAAAGTGTAACATCAAGTGACATCTGGCCCGAAATAGAATAGGGCTCACCAAAACCTACGGAATAAGGAGTAACTACTAACGAGGACCAAAGTTGCACCACTGATGAATCACCTGCATCCGTTGAAGATGCAACGCCTCTGACAAAAGGGACGCTAGTACATATGGAATAGTGCTAGTATGTAAAGGTAACTGTCCTCTTTCAAAATAGAATACCAATGTAAGAAAGGGAAATCGATAGAAACAACAAGTCACAATCAATGATATTCATATGCCAAGTTAAAACATAATAATTTCAAAAATATGAAGATAACACTGTGAAGTGATAA